>NC_092334.1:267850909-268165454 GCF_046630445.1 Rutidosis leptorrhynchoides
TTTCATATTGAACTTAAGTTTATGAATCTAAACAGAAAATGTATAATTTTATAGTAAAAAATACAGGTTACAAGTCATATTTTAAAGAGGTAGTCATTTCCATCGAAAGAACGACATCTTGATGACCATTTTGAAAAACATATTTTCACTTTGAGTTTAACCATGATTTTTGGATATAGTTTCATATTCATAAGAGAAATTATTTTCCCAGAAGAACAACTTTTAAATCAAAGTTTATCATAGTTTTTAATTATCAAACCCAAAACAGCCCGCGGTGTTACTACAACGGCGTATGTCCGGTTTTATGGTGTTTTTCGTGTTTCCAGGTTTTAAATCATTAAGTTAGCATATCATATAGATATATAACATGTATTTAGTTGATTTTAAAAGTCAAGTTAGAAGGATTAACTTTATATGCGAACAAGTTTAGAATTAACTAAAATATGTTCTAGTGATTACAAGTTTAAATCTTCGAATAAGATATATATATATATATATATATATATATATATATATATATATATATATATATATATATATATATATATATATATATATATATATATATATATATATATATATATATGAATCGAATGATGTTATGAACATCATTACTACCTCAAATTTAGTAGGTAAACCTACTGGAAGTAACAAAATTTGATCTAGCTTCAAAGGATTCTTGGATGACTTGAAAGTTCTTGAAGTAGAATCATGACACGAAAACAAGTTCAAGTAAGATTTCTACTCGAAATAAGATAGTTATAGTTATAGAAATTGAATCAAAGTTTGAATATGAGTATTACCTTGTATTAGAAAGATATCTTACTATAAATAAGAAAGATTTCTTGAGCTTAGATGATTACTTGGATTGGATTAGAAAGCTTGGAAGTAATCTTGCAAACTTGATAGTATTCTTGATTTTATGAAACTAGAACTTATAGAATTTATGAAGAACACTTAGAACTTGAAGATAGAACTTGAGAGAGATCAATTAGATGAATAAAATTGAAGAATGAAAGTGTTTTAGGTGTTTTTGGTCGTTGGTATATGGATTAGATATAAAGGATGTGTAAGTTTGTTTTCATGTAAATAATTCATGAATGATTTATAATATTTTTGTAATTTTGTGAGATATTTCATGCTAGTTGCCAAATGATGGTTCCCACATGTTTAATGACTCACATGGGCTGCTAAGGAGCTGATGATTGAGTGTATATACCAATATTATATACATCTTAGAAGTTGTGTATTGTACGAGTACTAATACGGGTGCATACGAGTAGAATTTTTGATAAAAATGAATGAGGATGTAATTGTAAGCATTTTTGTTAAGTAGAAGTACTTTGATATATGTCATGAAGTCTTCCATAAGTGTATTAATACATCTTCATATACTATATGTATATACATTTAACTGAGTCATTAAGTCATTGTTAGCCGTTATATGTAAGTGTTGTTTCGGAACCTTTAAGTTAACGATCTTGTTAAATGTAATTGATCAATTGTTATTACACTTAAATGAGATGTTAAATTGTTATGTTAACATGTTAAAATGGTGTATTAATATATCTTAATATCATATATATGTGTGTAAAATACTATTACAACGATAATCGTTACATATATGTTTTGTTTAGAAATCCTTAAGTTAGTAGTCTCATCTTTCTCGTGTAGTTCATTGTTAATACGCTTAATGATATATGTAATTATCATTTCATGATGTTAAACATAGTGTATTAATATCTTAATATGATACATATGTATTTAGTAAGACGTTGTTATGACGATAATCATTATATTTGTCGTTTCGAGTTTTCTTAATTCAATAGTCTCATTTTATGTATATAACTCATTGTTAATATACCTAGTGAGATACTTTCTTATCATAATATCATGTTAGCTATATATATATATATATATATATATATATATATATATATATATATATATATATATATATATATATATATATATATATATATATCATCTTATAATTTTTACAAGTTTTAACGTTCGTGAATCGCCGGTCAACTTGGGTGGTCAATTGTCTACATGAAACTCATTTCAAATAATCAAGTCTTAACAAGTTTGATTGCTTAACATGTTGAAAACATTTAATCATGCAAATATAGTTTTCATTTAATATATAATCATGGAAAAGTTCGGGTCACTACACTCTATAATCATGTAGAAGGTGTTGACGAATCTTCTGGAAATAGGTGCGGTTATTTCTTCTTCATCCGATCTTCACGCTCCCAGGTGAACTCGGGTCCTCTACGAGCATTCCATCGAACCTTAACAATTGGTATCTTGTTTTGCTTAAGTCTTTTAACCTCTCGATCCATTATTTCAACGGGTTCTTCAATGAATTGAAGTTTTTCGTTGATTTGAATTTCGTCTAATGGAATAGTGAGATCTTCTTTAGCAAAACATTTCTTCAAATTCGAGACGTGGAAAGTGTTATGTATAGCTGCGAGTTGTTGAGGTAACTCAAGTTGGTAAGCTACTAGTCTGACACGATCTATAATCTTGAATGGTTCAATGTACCTTGGATTTAGTTTCCCCCGTTTACCAAATCGAACAACGCCTTTCCAAGGTGAAACCTTAAGCATAACCATTTCTCCAATCTCAAGTTGGTTAGCTCTTTTGTCGACTCTAGGCAATTTTCAATCGTTGTTGAATTTGGATGATTTTCTCGGTGTAGTGACCAGAGAATTTCCGATCAAATTTAAACTTTAATCTTTATATGTTCCCGACACGATAAGCAAAATCTGTAATTTTGAGTCTCGAAAGTTTGAAATCTATATTCATGTAATCAAATATCCTTTAACTATGCTCGACGATTCACGAACCATTAATTGTAAATAGAAATGTATATATATAAATAAATATATATAGGCAAATATTTATATATTATAAATTACAAATATTAATAAACTAGTATGTGATTTAGAAAGAAAACTTAAACTTGATATTTAAAACATGATTAAATATGAAGTAGTTGAAATATATAAATATATAAACATATACACATATATATAGGATTAATATACATAAGTATTAATTGTATGCATATTATAATATATATATATATATATAAAATATAAAAATATTAAATATGGAATATGGAATATTTGATATTATTTAATATATAATATGTTACATAAATAATAATAGGTAATATTGATATATCCAATTTAAATATAATGATAAATATAGTTGTTATACTAATCTTATTATTATTATTTCATGATTGTCGATATTAATATTAATATCAGTATCATTAGTATTACTATATATGATATATAAATATGAAAGTTTGTACATCTAAATTGTTATAACGTTATTACTACTAAAGTTATTGTTGTCATCATTAATATCATTTTACTACACTTAGTAATAAATATTATGATTATTATAAATATTATTAGTGTTAATATGATTATTATTATCTTTATCATTAATGTTATTAATAATATTAGTATAATTAGCATTACTGTTATTAACAACATTATTGTTATACAATTATGGTAATTGCTATCATTATCATTAGTAATATTATTATTACTAGTATATTATTATAAATTGTATTGTATTATTATGTATAATATTAAGATCAGTGTTATCATAGTTATAATATTAATATAATCTATAAAAATAAATACATAAGGAGATGTACATACATAGTGATATATAGATACAAATAAATATATACAGATATTTATATATGTCGTTATATACAGATATATTTATTAGGAAATCAGTATTATTATTTATTTATCATTATTATTTATTATTATTATTATTATTAATGTAAATATTATTAAAACTAATATATTTACTAATTGTATAATCTATAAATAAGGATAAAGAGGAACGAATTTGTTATACACTTCAACACTGTGAGCAAGCTGTAATATCCTTGTTTCTATCTGAATTTAGTTAGAAGTCGATCTCATAAAATAGTTACAAACAAAATCTGTTTAACGTATTCATCTGCTTTCCAATTTTTATTTAATTATTCTGTCCTTGCGAATATATTTTCTGTCGACTTGTTTTGGCTTTACAATTGATACAAATCAGAGATTAGTATTACCAATAAACTGACATTATCAATTATCAATCCCAATTATCCTTTACAACTCTCAAATTATCGAATTTTATCATAAAAAGGGAAGAACACCAGAAAACTGCCCTGTTCGTGTCTCCCTTTTATTCATAATCCGAATTCTAATAAAATTTCAAAAACTAAGAATGTAGTTTCGTTAGGATTCTTCCACTTAAACTATCTAGAAAAGCTAAGGTCTCAATTCTTCTTATCGGGTTTCAATTTTGAAGTCAAAGTTGAGTTCAAAAAAAGTCAAACAAATCGTTCATTGTGAAATTTGAATTCGTGTTTGTGTTTCCAGTTAAATTGTTGATAGAGAAAGTTTCTAGCAGAGTTTTTAAACCTTTTTCATGTTTTGATCTTTCTCTAAAACATACTAAATCTTCGAAATTGAGTTTGAGTTTACACCGAGTTCTAAAGGTTCTATTACAGTGATTTTTATTATATTTTTTTGTTGTTTTAATTAATCCAGTAAGTCTCTAAATGTTTCTATGTCCTAAAACTAAAGAGATAAAATGCTATTAATTTGATTTGAACTTTGGTCGATTTGCAATCTATGATGAAGAAGAAGATGGAACGGGTAAGCTGGGTTAAATAAAGTTAAAACACGATTTAGAATAGGAAAGCAGGAACAGAAGGACCGTTTGTATGATATCTGAGTTAGCGGGAGGTTGCGGGTTCGAGCCCGGGCATGGGCATTATTTTTAGGCCAAATTCTTTAAGGTAGTTATCTTCTTTTTATTTTCATTATTTCATTATTATTATTATTATTATTATTATTATTATTATTATTATTATTATTATTATTATTATTATTATTATTATTATTATTATTATTATTATTATTATTATTATTATTACTACTTATTATTATTATTGTTGTTATATTAATTATTACTAGTATCTTAATTGTTAATAATATAAAAAAAAACTAACACTAGAACAAGTATTATTATAATTATGATTATTATTATTATTATTATTATTATTGTTATTGTTATTGCTATTATTAATTAAAATTGATTATATATACTAAGATTAATATTATAGTTGTTATTGTTACTAATGTTATTATCAGTAAATATTATTATTATTATCATTATTATTAATTTTATCAGACTATTATTAATATATGTATTATGTACTAATATCAAAAATTAGTATTTTTTTTACTACCGTCATTAGTAAATTATTCTTTTTATCAAAAACTACTAATATTATCATTATGTGATTTATAATCAAAAATTATCATCAAAATTATTATTAACAAAATTATTAACTTTAATATTAGTAATATTAGGTATTATCATTTTTATAATTTTTACCATTACAAATAATATTATGGTATTATTATAATTACTATATTTTAACAAACAACGATATGTATATATTTAATACACGTAACATAACCAAATTAATATTATCATATACAAAATGAAAATATGGAATATATAAAAATGATATAACTAATAAATTATTATATATTGATCGATTGCCAATTATGTGTATTAATAAATAAATAAATGTTATAGGTTCGTGAATCCGAGGCCAACCCTATACTTGTTCAATGTCGTTATATGTATTTTTACTACAAAATACAGTATGGTGAGTTTCATTTGCTCCCTTTTTACTCATTATATTTTTAGGTTGAGCATACATGTAAATGTTTTATTAACTGTTTTACAATAATTATATGCGTGAGTTTCATTACTCCTTTTTTAAATGATTTTGCAATATATATATATTTTTGGAACTGAGAATACATGCACTGCTTTTATAACTGTTTTACGAAATAGATACTAGTAATCGAAACTACATTATATGGTTGAATTATCGAAATCGAATATGCCCCTTTTTATTAAGTCTGGTAATCTAAGAATTAGGGAACAGACACCCTAATTGACGCGAACTCTAAAGATAGATCTATCGGGCACAACAAGTCCCATCCAAAGTACCAGATGCTTTAGTACTTCGAAATTTATATCATGTCCGAAGGAGGATCCCGGAATGATGGGGATATTCTTATATGTATATTGTGAATGTCGATTACCAGGTGTTCAATCCATATGAATGATTTTTGTCTCTATGCATGGGACGTATGTTTAAGAGAAATATGAAATCTTGTGGTCTATTAAAATGATGTAAATGATTAGTTATGTTAAACTAATGAACTCACCAACCTTTTGGTTGACACTTGAAAGCATGTTTATTCTCAGGTATGAAAGAAATCTTCCGCTGTGCATTTGCTCTTCTTAGAGATATTACTTGGAGTCATTCATGACATATTTCAAAAGACGTTGCATTCAAGTCATTGAGTTCATCAAGATTTTTATTAAGTCAATTATAGTTAAATATATTACGAAATAGTGTACAAGCCATCAACTTTCGATGTAATGAAAGTTTGTCTTTTCAAAAATTAATGCAATGTTTATAAAATGTATCATATAGAGGTCAAGTACCTCGCAATGAAATCAAATTTTGTGAATCATTTATAATCAATATGGACTTCGTCCGGATGGATTAGGACGGGTCTTTATAGTTGGTATCAGAGCGGTGGTCTTAGCGAACCATGTCTGCATTAGTGTGTCTCACTGATAAGTCATTAGGATGCATTAGTGAGTCTGGACTTCGACCGTGTCTGCATGTCAAAAGTCTTGCTTATCATTTCGTGTCAAAAATTACCTGCTTATCATTCTTAGAGAATTATTTATCATTCTTAGTCTAGACACATTTTACTGCATTGACTGCATGAATAGTATATAGACAAAATTCATATCTTAGCGTATCTATCACTGTAGACTTTATCTGACACGTTTCCTAAATTATCTCCGTAATTCACGGGATCTTTGGAAGTATGTATAGATATTCTATATATAATTAGAATATCATTCGATATTCGAAAATCATTTCATATCAAAACCCTTTAACTGATCGTGAGAGATGGATCCTACACCTAGCTTGGATTCCATTAGTTCCGGAAGCAATTTCGAGATGTATATTGAAGCAGACTCCAAAGTCAATGGACCAGAATTGTATCAACCATTTAGTTATTTTTCTTTCTGGAGGAGATGGGGGTGGGTCCGAGACTTACTCACTCGATGGAGAAATGAAGAAGGCGAGCCCTACTGCAAACCAAACTTACCTCCTAACATCGGAGAACACGATGTACTCACCGGTGAACATATGCGCAATAATGTATTCACCCTTCTTGCTAAAATATTCTGCCTCGAAGCTCGCATTACTGCAATCTCAGAAAATATTCAACCTCTACTTCCGAATACCAATCGAAGGGGAATATTAGAAGAAGTTTGGGAACTTCAAATTGATAATCAAGATCTATCGAATCAAATGAGTGGATGGATAGAAATGATAGAGGGTAGGATAGAAACCCTGACAAGAATGGTGCGTGATTTACAAGCTATACTTACTACACCAACATCATCATCAACCTCAGCACCAACAACACTTGTAGCACCGAAAGCAACAGTACCACCATCAGCAGCACCAGCAGCATAACCAGTACCAACAACAACAACAACAACACCATCACATGTCTCAACCTCACAATCTATACCTCAAGCATAATCATTGTTCTACGAATCGTTCTACATAAACTATCTTCGTCCTTCATGGCGATTATGTAATCTCTAATGTTTTAGAGATTATGTACTTTAGTTCTAGCCATAAATCTAATGAGTTTAATATCACATTGACTCATTAAATCCATGATTACGTCTAAAGAAAATATATATGTATATATATTGTTTCATAAAGATTGTAATTAAAAACTCTTGCATACAAACTGTTAATGTTGAAAATATTTTAACGGGTAGGTAATACCCAAGGAATATTTAGATTTCACATTAATAAGTTAAACTATACATTCTTCGAATCTATTTCAACAGTCATTCACTATCCTACTTACAACCACCGATATACGTATTCGTTCACCACAGAATGACCATTTTCATCCAATTTCATATTTGGATTTTAATTTACCAGAATCCAACAAGTGGCATAATGAAGAAAACATTGGATAAAATAAAAATTGTTAGAAACAAACAAAGTAACTATGAGAAGAATTTTGTTAAGAATCCACGCTAACTGTTCCTAGTTAACTGATTACATTTTATTCATTGCAATTTATTTATCGCAATTAAAATTCTCACAATTTTATTTATCGTCATTTAATTTTTGTTATTTATTTTACGTACTTTAAATATCGGGACACGTATACAAGGTTTTGACATATCATATCGACGCATCTATATATATTATTTGGGATAACCATAGACACTCTATATGCAGTAATGATCGAGTTCTCTATACAGGGTTGAGGTTGATTCTATAATAATATATATACTTTTAGTTATGATCGAGTCTGAGACATGTATACGGGTCACGATACGTATTAATTAATTCGAATATTATATATTAAATCATATATGAATTATTGGACTGTCAACTGTGGACTATCGACTGTGGACTAATAACATTGGAAAATTAAAATGAATTAAAATATTGATTATAACATATGAAACTAAACGATTCTTCAAGTTTGCCACTTGATTTTATCTTAAACCTCATTTGTACCTTGACGATTACAATCTGCGTTCAAACTTTTCATGATTCTTGAAAACACCTCAATCAAAAGGATGAACCAACCGCACTTCATCTATGGAAGAAAAGATTGATACATATAGTTATACACCTGAAAACACTCAGAACCTGAGTAAACGTTTAACACGTATCTGTGCTAGCTCTTTTGGCATTGTTATTACCGAAAATAACTTTGCAATCCCTTTCCAAAAGTAGCAAATTTTGTCACAGCTCCAGCAAATCAACTTCGATTTTTCGTTCGAAACAACCTTATTATCACCTTAATTTATATGTATGTTCTTTTATTGTTACCGGGGAACCTTTTATATTCCATCATATTACCGTCAGCGTTTAATCATCTAAAAACACAATTCTCTTGAAATCACCTCGGATCGATAACTAATGATTCAGATATGGTAGTAGTAAATGTAGAGGAATCGTCAATCAGTACTTTGAAAACTCACAGCATATCTACATCAACAGTTATATGTATAACATTTATCTTCTAGAATAATGACCTTCCATTAGGAAATTTTGAAAAGCACCCAGTCTACAAATCAATACTCTGAATATTGAAAAAGCTGAATGAAGCAGCAGAAACCGTAGACAACCGTAAACGATCTTAACAGTCAGAAGTTTGATAATAAAGAATAGTATGTTGGAAAAGCTCAGAAAAGTTGGAACTGGAAAACGGATTGAGCTAACCATGAAGGAGACCAAGGACAAATACAAGGACCAAACCCTATATTCAAAGGATTCAGGTAATTCTGGATCCGTTGAAATCTTTAGAGAATATCTTGCTCCGAAGTCATGTTAAAATCTTGCGAAAAATCTTTCTCCATCAACCATTGAACTTAGAAATTCCTAAAATATCATCATCAATATCTTCGATATTTCTGAGGATATTTTTATAAATATTCTCGTCCAAAATTATATACCTCTTCGTGCTTCCTGTGTATCATTATATTGAGAAACACTCAATAGAAAATTTAGTACCGAAAAGCAGATTATACGAAACTATAAAGAAAGCCGTGGACAAATCACAAAGAATAAGTTTGACTTCAAAGAATCCAAATGATTCAATGTCTGCTAAAGTCTGTAGTGAATATCTTGCTCCTTACTCTAAACCCTTGCAGACAATAGTTTCTATCATCCTATGATCTTAGATATTCAAAGATATTATCGTATCCTTCATTATAAATATCCTCGATATTTCTGATTATATTTTTATAACTAATCTTATCTGAAATCATTTATTTCGTTGTGCTATCAGTGTTACATCATATAGAAACTGTTAGCTTCTATATTCTGTAAACTTTCAAGCTTAAAATATGAATGTTATTGAAGAAATGTTGGGAACTGATGCATGAGTTAGTATAATATAATGACACTTGATCAACGTGATTATATTACAGTAAGTCATGCTGAGTTTCTAATGGAATGTGATGATTCACAGTACCATCATTATGTGCCATGTTACACGATTCTTTCATTCTACTTAACCTCTAAACATATCAAGAAAATATTTTCTTGATGGTTCTGTCTTTTCCGTGACTTCTGGTAATTTAACAAATTAAATCATGCTATTACCTTTCCTTTCCGCTTAGAACATTAAGTTATGTTCATTCAAAATTTTATACGTACGAATTCGAGACGTCTTAATCGCTTTACTTCAGGTCGGGGAGAAAACAAAAACATGGAGCCTGGAAATACAAATTGGAGTATAAATCGTAGCAAACAAGAAAGATCATAAACCGTGTATGTCTATGCGAATAGCAAGATAAAGACACGGGAGGATCAGGAATACAATAATCCCTAGAGTGTAATAGAAGTAAACAGATTCTTCTGGTGGCAAATGAAAAAGAAGAATTATTGTTGCAATGACCAGAATAATATTCAGAATTAGAACAGGACTAAGCATTTTCACAATCTTTTGGATGTAAGAACTAAGAAAGAAAGTATAGGAATAGTGAGAATAATGGAACGGAGGAGTTTAATTTATAATGGAAATATCAGACAGAGTAATCGAGACAGATCACCGTATTTAATTATAGAGATCTTAATCTCCTTATTCGCCGAAGAATCAAATCTCTCAGATTTCGAAGATTTATTTAAATCCCTTGAATTCCGGAATTCAACCGAGATTTGGATGATTTTCTCGGTGTAGTGACCCGAGAATTTCCGATCAAATTTAAACTTTAATCTTTATATGTTCCCGACACGATAAGCAAAATCTGTAATGTTGAGTCTCGAAAGTTTGAAATCTATATTCATGTAATCAAATATCCTTTGACTATGCTCGACGATTCACGAACCATTAATTGTAAATAGAAATGTATATATATAAATAAATATATATAGGCAAATATTTATATATTATGAATTACAAATATTAATAAACTAGTATGTGATTTAGAAAGAAAACTTAAACTTGATATTTAAAACATGATTAAATATGAAGTAGTTGAAATATATAAATATATAAACATATACACATATATATATAAGACTAATATACATTAGTATTAATTGTATGCATATTATAATATATATATAAAATATAAAAATATTAAATATGGAATATTTGATATTATTTAATATATAATATGTTACATAAATAATAATAGGTAATATTGATATATCCAATTTAAATATAATGATAAATATAGTTGTTATACTAATCTTATTATTATTATTTCATGATTGTCGATATTAATATTAATATCAGTATCATTAGTATTACTATATATGATATATAAATATGAAAGTTTGTACATCTAAATTGTTATAACGTTATTACTACTAAAGTTATTGTTGTCATCACTAATATCATTTAACTACACTTAGTAATAAATATTATGATTATTATAAATATTATTAGTGTTAATATGATTATTATTATCTTTATCATTAGTGTTATTAATAATATTAGTATAATTAGCATTACTGTTATTAACAACATTATTGTTATACAATTATGGTAATTGCTATCATTATCATTAGTAATATTATTATTACTAGTACTAGTATATTATTATAAATTGTATTGTATTATTATGTATAATATTAAGATCAGTGTTATCATAGTTATAATATTAATATAATCTATAAAAATAAATACATAAGGAGATGTACATACATAGTGATATATAGATACAAATAAATATATACAGATATTTATATATGTCGTTATATACAGATATATTTATTAGGAAATTAGTATTATTATTTATTTATCATTATTATTTATTATTATTATTATTAATGTAAATATTATTAAAACTAATATATTTACTAATTGTATAATCTATAAATAAGGATAAAGGGGAACGAATTTGTTATACACTTCAACACTGTGAGCAAGCTGTAATATCCTTGTTTCTATCTGAATTTAGTTAGAAGTCGATCTCATAAAACAGTTACAAACAAAATCTGTTTAACGTATTCATCTGCTTTCCAATTTTTATTTAATTATTCTGTCCTTGCGAATATATTTTCTATCGACTTGTTTTGGCTTTACAATTGATACAAATTAGAGATTAGTATTACCAATAAACTGACATTATCAATTATCAATCCCAATTATCCTTTACAACTCTCAAATTATCGAATTTTATCAGAAAAAGGGAAGAACACCAGAAAACTGCCATGTTCGTGTCTCCTTTTTATTCATAATCCGAATTCGAATCAAATTTCAAAAACTAAGAATGTAGTTTCGTTAGGATTCTTCCACTTAAACTATCTGGAAAAGCTAAGGTCTCAATTCTTCTTATCGGGTTTCAATTTTGAAGTCAAAGTTGAGTTCAAAAAAAGTCAAACAAATCGTTCATTGTGAAATTTGAATTCGTGTTTGTGTTTCCAGTTAAATTGTTGATGGAGAAAGTTTCTAGCAGAGTTTTTAAACCTTTTTCATGTTTTGATCTTTCTCTAAAACACACTAAATCTTCGAAATTGAGTTTGAGTTTACACCGAGTTCTAAAGGTTCTGTTACAGCGATTTTTATTATATTTTTTTGTTGTTTTAATTAATCCAGTAAGTCTCTAAATGTTTCTATGTCCTAAAACTAAAGAGATAAAAAGCTATTAATTTGATTTGAACTTTGGTCGATTTGCAATCTATGATGAAGAAAAAGATGGAACGGGTAAGCTGGGTTAAATAAAGTTAAAACACGATATAGAATAGGAAAGCATGAACATAGGGATGGTTTGTATGATATCTGAGTTAGCGGGAGGTTGCGGGTTCGAGCCCGGGCATGGGCATTATTTTTAGGCCAAATTCTTTAAGGTAGTTATCTTCTTTTTATTTTCATTATCTCATTATTATTATTATTATTACTTATTATTATTATTATTATTGTTGTTGTTATATTAATTATTACTAGTATCTTAATTGTTAATAATATAAAAAAAACTAACACTAGAACAAGTATTATTATAATTATAATTAGTATTATTATTATTATTATTATTATTATTATTGTTATTGCAATTATTAATTAAAATTGATTATATATACTAAGATTAATATTATAGTTATTATTGTTACTAATGTTATTATCAATAAATATTATTATTATTATCATTATTATTAATTTTATCATACTATTATTAATATATGTATTATGTACTAATATCAAAAATTAGTATTTTTTTTACTACCGTCATTAGTAAATTATTCTTTTTATCAAAAACTACTAATATTATCATTATGTGATTTATAATCAAAAATTATCATCAAAATTATTATTAACAAAATTATTAACTTTAATATTAGTAATATTAGGTATTATCATTTTTATCATTTTTACCATTACAAATAATATTATGGTATTATTATAATTACTATATTTTAACAAACAACGATATATATATATTTAATACACGTAACATAACCAAATTAATATTATCATATACAAAATGAAAATATGGAATATATAAAAATGATATAACTAATAAATTATTATATATTGATCGATTGCCAATTATGTATATTAATAAATAAACAAATGATATAGGTTCGTGAATCCGAGGCCAACCCTATACTTGTTCAATGTCGTTATATGTATTTTTACTACAAAATACAGTATGGTGAGTTTCATTTACTCCCTTTTTACTCATTATATTTTTGGGCTGAGAATACATGCAAATGTTTTATTAACTGTTTTACAATAATTATATGCGTGAGTTTCATTACTCCCTTTTTAAATGCTTTTGCAATATATATATATATATATATATATATATATATATATATATATATATATATATATATATATATATATATATATATATATATATATATATATATATATATATATATATATATATATATTTTGGGACTGAGAATACATGCACTGCTTTTATAACTGTTTTACAAAATAGACACAAGTAATCGAAACTACATTATATGGTTGAATTATCGAAATCGAATATGCCCCTTTTTATTAAGTCTGGTAATCTAAGAATTAAGGAACAGACACCTAATTGACGCGAACTCTAAAGATAGATATATCGGGCCCAACAAGCCCCATCCAAAGTACCGGATGCTTTAGTAATTCGAAATTTATATCATGTCCGAAGGAGGATCCCGGAATGATGGGGATATTGTTATATGTATATTGTGAATGTCGATTACTAGGTGTTCAATCCATATGAATGATTTTTGTCTCTATGCATGGGACGTATGTTTAAGAGAAATATGAAATCTTGTGGTCTATTAAAATGATGTAAATGATTAGTTATGTTAAACTAATGAACTCACCAACCTTTTGGTTGACACTTGAAAGCATGTTTATTCTCAGGTATGAAAGAAATCTTCCACTGTGCATTTGCTCATCTTAGAGATATTACTTGGAGTCATTCATGACATATTTCAAAAGACGCTGCATTCGAGTCATTGAGTTCATCAAGATTTTTATTAAGTCAATTATAGTTAGATATATTACGAAATAGTATACATGCCATCAACTTTCGATGTAATGAAAGTTTGTCTTTTCAAAAATGAATGCAATGTTTGTAAAATGTATCATATAGAGGTCAAGTACCTCGCGATGAAATCAACTATTGTGAATCGTTTATAATCAATATGGACTTCGTCCGGATGGATTAAGACGGGTCTTTACACTCGGTAGTTTCTTGCATTATCTTCGGACCCGTAATCTGTCTATCCCCCACTTCACTCCAACAAATTGGAGACCTGCACTTTCTACCATAAAGTGCTTCAAACGGCGCCATTTCAATACTCGAATGGTAACTTTTGTTGTAGGAAAATTCTGCTAACGGTAGGTGTCGATCCCAACTGTTTCCGAAATCGATAACACATGCTCATAGCATGTCTTCAAGGGTCTGTATCGTCCTTTCACTTTGCCTATCAGTTTATGGATGATATGCAGTACTCATGTCTAGACGAGTCCCCAATGCTTGTTGCAGTGTCTGCCAAAACCTTGAAACAAATCTGCCATCCCTATCAGATATAATAGAGACTGGTATTCCATGTCTGGAGACAACTTCCTTTAAATATAATCGCGCCAACTTCTCCATTTTATCATCTTCTCTCATTGGCAGAAAGTGTGCTGATTTGGTAAGACGATCGACTATTACCCAAATAGTATCATAACCACTTGCAGTCCTTGGTAATTTAGTAATGAAATCCATTGTAATGTTTTCCCATTTCCATTCTGGGATTTCAGGTTATTGAAGTAGACCCGATGGTTTCTGATGTTCAGCTTTGACTTTAGAACACGTCAAACATTCTCCTACGTATTTAGCAATATCGGCTTTCATACCCGGCCACCAAAATATTTCTTGATATCTTTGTACATCTTCCCCGCTCCGGGATGTATTGAATATCTGGTTTTATGTGCTTCCTTAAGTACCTTTTCTCTCATATCCCTAACTTTGGTACCCAAATTCTTTTAGCCCTATACCGGGTTCCGTCTTCCCGAATATTAAGATGTTCCTCCGATTCTTTAGGTATTTCATTCTTCAACTTTCCTTCTTTTACAACTCCCTGCTGCGCCTCCTTTATTTGAGTAGTAAGGTTAGTACGAATAATTATATTCATAGCTTTTACCCGTATAGGTTCTCTGTCCTTTCTACTCAAAGCGTCAGCTACCACATTCGCCATCCCCGGGTGGTAACGAATCTCAAAATCGTAATCGTTTAACAATTCAATCCATCTACGCTGCCTCATGTTCAGTTGTTTCTGATTAAATATATGCTGGAGACTTTTGTTGAAATGTCCCGTTCTTAATGATTAAAAATGTTCCATATTAATTGATTTCGTTGCGAGGTTTTGACCTCTATATGAGACGTTTTTCAAAGACTGCATTCATTTTTAAAACAAACCATAACCTTTATTTCATAAATAAAGGTTTAAAAAGCTTTACGTAGATTATCAAATAATGATAATCTAAAATATCCTGTTTACATACGACCATTACATAATGGTTTACAATACAAATATTTTACATCGAAATCAGTTTCTTGAATGCAGTTTTTACACAATATCATACAAACATGGACTCCAAATATTGTCCTTATTTTAGTATGCAACAGCGGAAGCTCTTAGTATTCACCTGAGAATAAACATGCTTTAAACGTCAACAAAAATGTTGGTGAGTTATAGGTTTAACCTATATATATCAAATCGTAACAATAGACCACAAGATTTCATATTTCAATACACTTCCCATACATAGAGATAAAAATCATTCATATGGTGAACACCTGGTAACCGACATTAACAAGATGCATATATATAAGAATATCCCCATCATTCCGGGACACACTTCGGATATGATATAAATTTCGAAGTACTAAAGCATCCAGTACTTTGGATGGGGTTTGTTAGGCCCAATAGATCTATCTTTAGGATTCGAGTCAATTAGGGTGTCTGTTCCCTAATTCTTAGATTACCAGACTTAATAAAAAGGGGCATATTCGATTTCGATAATTCAACCATAGAATGTAGTTTCACGTGCTTGTGTCTATTTTGTAAATCATTTATAAAACCTGCATGTATTTTCATCCCAAAAATATTAGATTTTAAAAGTGGGACTATAACTCACTTTCACAGATTTTTTACTTCGTCGGGAAGTAAGACTTGGTCACTGGTTGATTCACGAACCTATAACAATATATACATATATATCAAAGTATGTTCAAAATATATTTACAACACTTTTAATATATTTTGATGTTTTAAGTTTATTAAGTCAGCTGTCCTCGTTAGTAACCTACAACTAGTTGTCCACAGTTAGATGTACAGAAATAAATCGATAAATATTATCTTGAATCAATCCACGACCCAGTGTATACGTATCTCAGTATTGATCACAACTCAAACTATATATATTTTGGAATCAACCTCAACCCTGTATAGCTAACTCCAACATTCACATATAGAGTGTCTATGGTTGTTCCGAAATATATATAGATGTGTCGACATGATAGGTCGAAACATTGTATACGTGTCTATGGTATCTCAATATTACATAATATACAATACAAGTTGATTAAGTTATGGTTGGAATAGATTTGTTACCAATTTTCACGTAGCTAAAATGAGAAAAATTATCCAATCTTGTTTTACCCATAACTTCTTCATTTTAAATCCGTTTTGAGTGAATAAAATTGCTATGGTTTCATATTGAACTATATTTTATGAATCTAAACAGAAAAGGTATAGGTTTATAGTCGGAAAAATAAGTTACAAGTCATTTTTGTAAAGGTAGTCATTTCAGTCGAAAGAACGACGTCTAGATGACCATTTTAGAAAACATACTTCCACTTTGAGTTTAACCATAATTTTTGGATATAGTTTCATGTTCATAATAAAAATAATTTTCCCAGAATAACAACTTTTAAATCAAAGTTTATCATAGTTTTTAATTAACTAACCCAAAACAGCCCGCGGTGTTACTACGACGGCGTAAATCCGATTTTACGGTGTTTTTCGTTTTTCCAGGTTTTAAATCATTAAGTTAGCATATCATATAGATATAGAACATGTGTTTAGTTGATTTTAAAAGTCAAGTTAGAAGGATTAACTTTTATTTGCGAACAAGTTTAGAATTAACTAAACTATGTTCTAGTGATTACAAGTTTAAACCTTCGAATAAGATAGCTTTATATGTATGAATCGAATGATGTTATAAATATCATTACTACCTCAAGTTCCTTGGATAAACCAACTGGAAATGAGAAAAATAGATCTAGCTTCAAAGGATCCTTGGATGGCTTGAAAGTTCTTGAAGCAGAATCATGACACGAAAACAATTTCAAGTAAGATTTCCACTCAAAATAAGATTGTTATAGTTATAGAAATTGAATTAAAGTTTGAATATGATTATTACCTTGTATTAGAAAGATAACCTACTGTAAGTAACAAAGGTTTCTTGATCTTGGATGATTACTTGGAATAGATTTAGAAAACTTGGAAGTAAACTTGCAATCTTGGAAGTATTCTTGATTTTATGAAACTAGAACTTTTGG
Organism: Rutidosis leptorrhynchoides; assembly: GCF_046630445.1. NCBI lineage: Eukaryota > Viridiplantae > Streptophyta > Magnoliopsida > Asterales > Asteraceae > Rutidosis > Rutidosis leptorrhynchoides. The sequence goes on from NC_092334.1 coordinate 267,869,111, forward strand.
AATTTATGAAGAACACTTAGTACTTGAAAATAGAACTTGAGAGAGATCAATTAGATGAAGAAAATTGAAGAATGAAAGTGTTTGTAGGTGTTTTTGGTCGTTGGTGTATGGATTAGATATAAAGGATATGTAATTTTGTTTTCATGTAAATAAGTCATGAATGATTACTCATATTTTTGTAATTTTATGAGATATTTCATGCTAGTTGCCAAATGATGGTTCCCACATGTGTTAGGTGACTCACATGGGCTGCTAAGAGCTGATCATTGGAGTGTATATACCAATAGTACATACATCTAAAAGCTGTGTATTGTACGAGTACGAATACGGGTGCATACGAGTAGAATTGTTGATGAAACTGAACGAGGATGTAATTGTAAGAATTTTTGTTAAGTAGAAGTATTTTGATAAGTGTCTTGAAGTCTTTAGAAAGTGTATGAATACATATTAAAACACTACATGTATATACATTTTAACTGAGTCGTTAAGTCATCGTTAGTCGTTACATGTAAATGTTGTTTTGAAACCTTTAGGTTAACGATCTTGTTGAATGTTGTTAACCCATTATTTATTATAACAAATGAGATGTTAAATTGTTATATTATCATGATATTATGATATATAATATATTTTAGTATGATATATATACAGTTAAATGCCGTTACAACGATAATCGTTACATATGTGTCTCGTTTCGAAATCATTAAGTTAGTAGTCTTATTTTTACATATGTATTTCATTGTTAATACACTTAATAATATATTTACTTATAATTTAACATAATTAACCAAGTGTATCAATATCTTAATATGATTCATATGTACCTAGTAAGACGTTGTTATAACGATAATCGTTATATATATCGTTTTCGAGTTTCTTAAATTAATAGTCTCATTTTTATGTATATAACTCATTGTTAAAATACCTAATGAGAAACATACTTATAATAAAATCATGTTAACTATATATATAACCATATATATGTCATCGTATAGTTTTTACAACTTTTAACGTTCGTGAATCACCGGTCAACTTGGGTGGTCAATTGTCTATATGAAACCTATTTCAATTAATCAAGTCTTAACAAGTTTGATTGCTTAACATGTTGGAAACACTTAATCATGTAAATAACAATTTCATTTAATATATATATAAACATGGAAAAGTTCGGGTCACTACAGTACCTACCCGTTAAATAAATTTCGTCCCGAAATTTTAAGCAGTTGGAGGTGTTGACGTATCTTCTGGAAATAAATGCGGGTATTTCTTCTTCATCTGATCTTCACGCTCCCAGGTGAACTAAGGTCCTCTAAGAGCATTCCATCGAACCTTAACAATCGGTATCTTGTTTTGTTTAAGTCTCTTAACCTCACGATCCATTATTTCGACGGGTTCTTCAATGAATTGAAGTTTTTCATTGATTTGGATTTCGTCCAACGGAATAGTGAGATCTTCTTTAGCAAAACATTTCTTCAAATTTGAGACGTGGAAAGTGTTATGTACAGCTGCGAGTTGTTGAGGTAGCTCCAGTTGGTAAGCTACTGGTCCGACACGATCTATAATCTTGAATGGTCCAATGTACCTTGGATTTAGTTTCCCCCATTTACCAAATCGAACAACGCCTTTCCAAGGTGAAACCTTAAGCATGACCATTCCTCCAATTTCAAACTCTATATCTTTTCTTTTACTGTCCGCGTAGCTCTTTTGTCGACTCTGGGCGGTTTTCAATCTTTGTTGAATTTGGATGATTTTCTCGGTAGTTTCTTGTATTATCTCCGGACCCGTAATCTGTCTATCCCCCACTTCACTCCAAAAAATCGGAGACCTGCACTTTCTACCATAAAGTGCTTCAAACGGTGCCATCTCAATGCTTGAATGGTAGCTGTTGTTGTAGGAAAATTCTGCTAACGGTCGATGTCGATCCCAACTATTTCCGAAATCAATAACACAAGCTCGTAGCATGTCTTCAAGCGTTTGTATCGTCCTTTCGCTCTGCCCATCAGTTTGTGGATGATAGGCAGTACTCATGTCTAGACGAGTTCCCAATGCTTGCTGTAATGTCTGCGAGAATCTTGAAATAAATCTGCCATCCCTATCAGAGATAATAGAGATTGGTATTCCATGTCTGGAGACAACTTCCTTCAAATACAGTCGTGCTAACTTCTCCATCTTGTCATCTTCTCTTATTGGCATGAAGTGTGCTGACTAGGTGAGACGATCAACTATTACCCAAATAGTATCATAACCACTTGCAGTCCTTGGCAATTTAGTAATGAAATCCATGGTAATGTTTTCCCATTTCCATTCCGGGATTTCAGGTTGTTGTAGTAGGCCTGATGGTTTCTGATGTTTAGCTTTGACTTTAGAACACATCAAACATTCTCCTACATATTTAGCAATATCGTCTTTCATACCTGGCCACCAAAAATGTTTCTTAAGATCCTTGTACATCTTCCTCGTTCCAGGATGTATTGAGTATCTGGTTTTATGAGCTTCTCTAAGTACCATTTCTCTCATATCTCCAAATTTTGGTACCCAGATTCTTTCAGCCCTATACCGGGTTCCGTCTTCCTGAATATTAAGATGCTTCTCCGATCCTTTGGGTATTTCATCCTTTAAATTTCCCTCTTTTAAAACTCCTTGTTGCGCCTCCTTTATTTGAGTAGTAAGGTTAGTGTGAATCATTATATTCATAGATTTTACTCGAATGGGTTCTCTGTCCTTTCTGCTCAAGGCGTTGGCTACCACATTTGCCTTCCCCGGGTGGTAACGAATCTCAAAGTCGTAATCATTCAACAATTCAATCCACCTACGCTGCCTCATATTCAGTTGTTTCTGATTAAATATGTGTTGAAGACTTTTGTGGTCGGTATATATAATACTTTTGACCCCATATAAGTAGTGCCTCCAAGTCTTTAATGCAAAAACAACCGCGCCTCATTTCAAATCATGCGTCGTATAATTTTTCTCGTGAATCTTCAATTGTCTAGACGCATAAGCAATCACCTTCGTCCGTTGCATTAATACACAACCGAGACCTTGCTTTGATGTGTCACAATAAATCACAAAATCATCATTCCCTTCAGGCAATGACAATATAGGTGCCGTAGTTAGCTTTTTCTTCAATAATTGAAATGCCTTTTCTTGTTCATCCTTTCATTCAAATTTCTTCCCTTTATGCGTTAATGCAGTCAAGGGTTTTGCTATTTTGGAGAAATCTTGGATGAATCTTCTGTAGTAACCAGCCAATCCTAAAAATTGACGTATATGCTTCGGAGTTTTTGGGGTTTCCCACTTTTCAACGGTTTCGATCTTTGCCGGGTCAACCTGGATACCTTCTTTGTTCACTATGTGACCGAGGAATTGAACTTCTTCCAACCAAAATGCACACTTTGAAAACTTAGCGTACAGTTTTTCTTTCCTCAATACTTCTAGCACTTTTCTCAAATGTTCTTCGTGCTTTTGATCATTCTTTGAGTAAATAAGTATGTCATCGATGAAAAGAATGACAAACTTGTCAAGATATGGCCCACACACTCGGTTCATAAGGTCCATGAACACAGCTGGTGCGTTAGTCAATCCAAACGGCATAACCATAAACTCGTAATGATCATAACGCGTCCTAAAAGCAGTTTTTGGAATATCATCCTCCTTTACTCGCATTTGATGATATCCAGCACGTAAATCGATCTTCGAATAAACCGACGAGCCTTGTAGTTGATCAAATAAGTCGTCAATTCTCGGCAGTGGATAACGGTTTTTGATGGTTAGTTTGTTCAACTCTCTGTAGTCAATACACAACCTAAATGTACCATCCTTCTTCTTGACAAACAAAACAGGAGCTCCCCATGGTGATGTGCTTGGTCGAATGAAACCACGTTCTAATAGTTCTTGCAGTTGGCTTTGCAGTTCTTTCATCTCGCTAGGTGCGAGTCTATAAGGAGCACGAGCTATTGGTGCAGCTCCTGGTACAAGATCTATATGAAATTCAACAGGTCGATGTGGAGGTAGTCCCGATAATTCTTTCAGAAATACATCGTGAAATTCATTTGCGTCGGGAACATCATTGATGCTCTTTTTTCTTCAGTTTGTACTTTCTCGACGTGTGCTAGAACAGCATAGCAACCTTTTCTTATTAGTTTTTGTGCCTTCAAATTACTAATAAGATGTAGCTTCATGTTGCCCTTTTCTCCGTACACCATTAAGGGTTCTCCTTCTTCTCGTACAATGCGAATTGCATTTTTATAACATACGATCTCTGCTTTCACCTTCTTCAGCCAGTCCATGCCAACTATTACATCAAAACTCCCTAACTCTACTGGTATCAAATCAATCTTAAATATTTCGCTACCCAGTTTAATTTCTCGATTCCGGCATATATTATCTGCTGAAATTAATTTACCATTTGCTAATTCGAGTAAAAATTTACTATCCAACGACGTCAATGGACAACTTAATTTAGCACAAAAATCTCTACTCATATAGCTTCTATCCGCACCCGAATCAAATAAAACGTAAGCAGATTTATTGTCAATAAGAAACGTACCCGTAACAAGCTCCGGGTCTTCCTGTGCCTCTGCCGCATTAATATTGAAAACTCTTCCGCGGCCTTGTCCATTCGTGTTCTCCTGGTTCGGGCAATTTCTAATAATGTGGCCCGATTTTCCACATTTATAACAAACTACATTGGCATAACTTGCTCCGACACTACTTGCTCCGCCATTACTTGTTCCGACACCATTTGTTCCTTTCGTTCTGTTAACCCCTTGTCCGTAGACCTCACACTTCGCCGCGCTATGACCATTTATTTTACACTTGTTGCAAAATTTAGTGCAGAACCCCGAGTGATACTTTTCACACCTTTGGCATAGCTGCTTCTGATTGTTGTTGTTGTTGCGATTGTTATTGTTGTTGGGACGATTGTTGTAGTTGTTGTTGTTGTTGTTGTTGGTCCGTTTGTTGTAGTTGCGATTGATGTTGCGATTGTTGGGATAATTGTTGCGATTATTATTGTAATTGCTGTTGTTGTTGTATTGGTGATTCTTATCACCGTTTTCCTCCCACTTTCTTTTGACTTGCTTTACATTGGCCTCTTCAGCCGTCTGTTCTTTAATTCTTTCCTCAATCTGGTTCACTAGTTTGTTAGCCATTCTACATGCCTGTTGTATGGAGGCGGGCTCGTGTGAACTTATATCTTCTTGGATTCTTTCCGGTAATCCTTTCACAAACGCGTCGATCTTCTCTTCCTCATCTTCGAACGCTCCCGGACACAATAGGCACAATTTTGTGAATCCTCTTTCGTACGTGGTAATATCAAATCCTTGGGTTCGTAACCCTCTAAGTTCTGTCTTGAGCTTATTGACCTCGGTTCTGGGACGGTACTTCTCGTTCATCAAGTGCTTGAATGCTGACCACGGTAGTGCGTATGCATCATCTTGTCCCACTTGCTCTAGATAGGTATTCCACCATGTTAACGCATAACCTGTGAAGGTATGCGTAGCATACTTCACTTTGTCCTCTTCAGTACACTTACTTATGGCAAACACCGATTCGACCTTCTCGGTCCACCGTTTCAATCCGATCGGTCCTTCGGTTCCATCAAATTCCAAAGGTTTGCAGGCAGTGAATTCTTTGTAGGTGCATCCTACACGATTTCCTGTACTGCTAGATCTAAGGTTATTGTTGGTATGTAGCGCAACCTGTACTGCGGCTATGTTTGAAGCTAGAAAAGTACGGAATTCCTCTTCATTCATATTCACGGTGTGTCGAGTAGTCGGTGCCATTTCCTTCAAAATAGTCAAATGGAACAAGTTAATCATACAGAATATTAAGAGTAGTTAATAGTATTTCGTAGCATAATATGAACTCATTTATAAAAGCTTTTTCTTCATATTAGCATTTTATAAGTTTAAATTCGGGTAGTACCTACCCGTTAAGTTCATACTTAGTAGCTAATATACAATTCAACTACTACAATTCTATATGAAAATCTGATTATAATAATATTTCGCGTTCAAACTTTTATACAATATTTTACAAACTTACAATACCGCTTATTTTACATCAAGCATGAAATATAGCACACAATAACTTTGATACAAGATAGTTGTGAAGATAATTCTAGCTAGTACACAAGTCGTTCAGCAAAGGCAATAAAGACACGTAATTCATACATCCAGAAACAAGTCATGCATTCTGGTTTTACTAGGACTACTTCCCATCCTTGGTCTTGTGGAACATAACCGTTATGGCCGCTGATAAGACAGCGTGTTGTAACGTCGTCAAAGGGACGAGGGTTTTTAATGTCCAACAGTCCCGTAACAATCTAAAAACCTCATTTCTTACCCCAATTACCGACTCCGTTACTTGTGGGAACGTTTTGTTTAATAGTTGTAGCCCGATGTTCTTGTTCTCACTTTGGTGAGAAGCGAACATTACTAACCCGTAAGCATAGCATGCTTCTTTATGTTGCATGTTAGCCGCTTTTTCTAAATCATGAAGTCCTATATTCGGATACATTGAGTCAAAATAATTTCTTAACCCGTTGCGTAAAATAGCATTTGGGTTCCCCGCAATATATGCGTCAAAGTAAACACATCGTAACTTATGGGTTTCCCAATGTGATATCCCCCATCTTTCAAACGAAAGTCTCTTATAAACCAAGACATTCTTGGAACGTTCTTCGAATGTCTTACAAATGGATTTCGCCGTAAATAGTTGTGCCGAAAAATTCTGACCGACTCTAGACAAGATTTCATCAATCATGTCTCCGGGTAGGTCTCTTAAAATATTGGGTTGTCTATCCATTTTGTGTTTTTATACTGTAAAATAGACAAGAGTTAGATTCATAAAAAAAATACTTATTAATAAAAGCAATTTTTACATATATCATAAAGCATAAGCACACTATATTACATATATTACACCACACGAATACAACTATCTTATTCCGACTCGCTCGTTTCTTCTTCTTCGGTTTTGGTTCGTTTTGCCAAGTTTCTAGGGATATATGATGTTCCCCTAATACGAGCCGTCGTTTTCCACATTGGTTTAGAAAAACCTGGTGGTTTAGAGGTTCCCGGGTCATTGTTACAACTTAAGGGCTTCGGGGGTTGACGATACATATAAAGTTCATCGGGGTTGGAATTAGATTTCTCTACTTTTATGCCCTTTCCCTTATTATTTTCTTTTGCCTTTTTAAATTCAGTTGGGGTAATTTCTATAACATCATCGGAATTCTCGTCGGAATCTGATTCATCGGAGAATTGGTAATCCTCCCAATATTTTGCTTCCTTGGCGGAAACACCATTGACCATAATTAACCTTGGTCGGTTGGTTGAGGATTTTCTTTTACTTAACCGTTTTATTATTTCCCCCACTGGTTCTATTTCCTCCTCCGGTTCCTCCTCTTCCGGTTCTGATTCTTCTTCCGGTTCTGATTCTTCTTCCGGTTCTTCTTCGGGACGAATCATTCCAATTTACATTTGACTCTTCATTATTATTAGGTGAGTCAATGAGACTTGTTCTAGAGGTAGACATCTATCACATAATATCAAACGCTTTAAGAGATTAATATATCACATAATATTCACATGTTAAAAATATATAGTTTCCAACAAAATTTGTTAAGCAATCATTTTTCAAGTAAACACGGTCGAAGTCCAGACTCACTAATGCATCCTAACAAACTCGATAAGACACACTAATGCAAAATTCTGGTTCTCTAAGACCAACGCTCGGATACCAACTGAAATGTCCCGTTCTTAATGATTAAAAACGTTCCATATTAATTGATTTCGTTGCGAGGTTTCGACCTCTATATGAGACGTTTTTCAAAGACTGCATTCATTTTTAAAACTAACCATAACCTTTATTTCATAAATAAAGGTTTAAAAAGCTTTACGTAGATTATCAAATAATGATAATCTAAAATATCCTGTTTACACACGACCATTACATAATGGTTTACAATACAAATATGTTACATCGAAATCAGTTTCTTGAATGCAGTTTTTACACAATATCATACAAACATGGACTCCAAATTTTGTCCTTATTTTAGTATGCAACAACGGAAGCTCTTAATATTCACCTGAGAATAAACATGCTTTAAACGTCAACAAAAATGTTGGTGAGTTATAGGTTTAACCTATATATATCAAATTGTAACAATAGACCACAAGATTTCATATTTCAATACACATCCCATACATAGAGATAAAAATCATTCATATGGTGAACACCTGGTAACCGACATTAACAAGATGCATATATATATAAGAATATCCCCATCATTCCGGGACACCCTTCGGATATGATATAAATTTCGAAGTACTAAAGCATCCAGTACTTTGGATGGGGTTTGTTAGGCCCAATACATCTATCTTTAGGATTCGCGTCAATTAGGGTGTCTGTTCCCTAATTCTTAGATTACCAGACTTAATAAAAAGGGGCATATTCGATTTCGATAATTCAACCATAGAATGTAGTTTCACGTACTTGTGTCTATTTTGTAAATCATTTATAAAACCTGCATGTATTCTCATCCCAAAAATATTAGATTTTAAAAGTGGGACTATAACTCACTTTCACAGATTTTTTACTTCGTCGGGAAGTAAGACTTGGCCACTGGTTGATTCACGAACCTATAACAATATATACATATATATCAAAGTATGTTCAAAATATATTTACAACACTTTTAATATATTTTGATGTTTTAAGTTTATTAAGTCAGCTGTCCTCGTTAGTAACCTACAACTAGTTGTCCACAGTTAGATGTACAGAAATAAATCAATAAATATTATCTTGAATCAATCCACGACCTAATGTATACGTATCTCAGTATTGATCACAACTCAAACTATATATATTTTGGAATCAACCTCAACCCTGTATAGCTAACTACAACATTCACATATAGAGTGTCTATGGTTGTTTCGAAATATATATAGATGTGTCGACATGATAGGTTGAAACATTGTATAAGTGTCTATGGTATCTCAAGATTACATAATATACAATACAAGTTGATTAAGTTATGGTTGGAATAGATTTGTTACCAATTTTCACGTATCTAAAATGAGAAAAATTATCCAATCTTGTTTTACCCATAACTTCTTCATTTTAAATCCGTTTTGAGTGAATCAAATTGCTATGGTTTCATATTGAACTCTATTTTATGAATCTAAACAGAAAAGGTATAGGTTTATCGTCAGAAAAATAAGTTACAAGTCATTTTTGTAAAGGTAGTCATTTCAGTCGAAAGAACGACGTCTAGATGACCATTTTAGAAAACATACTTCCACTTTGAGTTTAACCATAATTTTTGGATATAGTTTCATGTTCATAATAAAAATCATTTTCCCAGAATAACAACTTTTAAATAAAAGTTTATCATAGTTTTTAATTAACTAACCCAAAACAGCCCGCGGTGTTACTACGACGGCGTAAATCAGATTTTACGGTGTTTTTCGTGTTTCCAGGTTTTAAATCATTAAGTTAGCATATCATATAGATATAGAACATGTGTTTATTTGATTTTAAAAGTCAAGTTAGAAGGATTAACTTTTATTTGCGAACAAGTTCTAGTGATTACAAGTTTAAACCTTCGAATAAGATAGCTTTATATGTATGAATCGAATGATGTTATGAACATCATCACTACCTCAAGTACCTTGGATAAACCTACTGGAAATGAGAAAAATAGATCTAGCTTCAAAGGATCCTTGGATGGCTTGAAAGTTCTTGAAGCAGAATCATGACACGAAAACAATTTCAAGTAAGATTTCCACTCGAAATAAGATTGTTATAGTTATAGAAATTGAATTAAAGTTTGAATATGATTATTACCTTGTATTAGAAAGATAACCTACTGTAAGTAATAAAGGTTTCTTGATCTTGGATGATTACTTGGAATGGATTTAGAAAACTTGGAAGTAAACTTGCAATCTTGGAAGTATTCTTGATTTTATGAAACTAGAACTTTTGGAATTTATGAAGAACACTTAGTACTTGAAAATAGAACTTGAGAGAGATCAATTAGATGAAGAAAATTGAAGAATGAAAGTGTTTGTAGGTGTTTTTGGTCGTTGGTGTATGGATTAGATATAAAGGATATGTAATTTTGTTTTCATGTAAATAAGTCATGAATGATTACTCATATTTTTGTAATTTTATGAGATATTTCATGCTAGTTGCCAAATGATGGTTCCCACATGTGTTAGGTGACTCACATGGGCTGCTAAGAGCTGATCATTGGAGTGTATATACCATTAGTACATACATCTAAAAGCTGTGTATTGTACGAGTACGAATACGGGTGCATACGAGTAGAATTGTTGATGAAACTGAACGAGGATGTAATTGTAAGCATTTTTGTTAAGTAGAAGTATTTTGATAAATGTCTTGAAGTCTTTCGAAAGTGTATGAATACATATTAAAACACTACATGTATATACATTTTAACTGAGTCGTTAAGTCATCGTTAGTCGTTACATGTAAATGTTGTTTTGAAACCTTTAGGTTAACGATCTTGTTGAATGTTGTTAACCCATTATTTATTATAACAAATGAGATGTTAAATTGTTATATTATCATGATATTATGATATATAATATATTTTAGTATGATATATATACAGTTAAATGCCGTTACAACGATAATCGTTACATATGTGTCTCGTTTCGAAATCATTAAGTTAGTAGTCTTATTTTTACATATGTATTTCATTGTTAATACACTTAATAATATATTTACTTATCATTTAACATAATTAACCAAGTGTATCAATATCTTAATATGATTCATATGTACCTAGTAAGACGTTGTTATAACGATAATCGTTATATATATCGTTTTCGAGTTTCTTAAATTAATAGTCTCATTTTTATGTATATAACTCATTGTTAAAATACCTAATGAGATACATACTTATAATAAAATCATGTTAACTATATATATAACCATATATATGTCATTGTATAGTTTTTACAAGTTTTAACTTTCGTGAATCACCGGTCAACTTGGGTGGTCAATTGTCTATATGAAACCTATTTCAATTAATCAAGTCTTAACAAGTTTGATTGCTTAACATGTTGGAAACACTTAATCATGTAAATAACAATTTCATTTAATATATATATAAACTTGGAAAAGTTCGGGTCACTACATTTGTGGTCGGTATATATGATACTTTTGACCCCATATAAGTAGTGTCTCCAAGTCTTTAATGCAAAAACAACCGTGCCTAATTCCAAATCATGTTTCGTATAATACTGCTCATGAATCTTCAATTGTCTAGACGCATAAGCAATTACTTTCGTTCGTTGCGTTAATACACAACCGAGGCCTTGCTTTGAGGCGTCACAATATATCACAAAATCATCATTCCCTTCAGGCAATGACAATATAGGTGTCGTAGTTAACTTTTTCTTCAACAATTGAAATGCTTTTTTGATATTGCACATTTCTCATATATTTATCATTGCAATATGCGTCATTTTTAGTCCATTCGGATACGGTTTTAGTTAATATTCGTGATTATTATGTGGATTATGGTTTTGGAGCCGAGAAGTTCATTGTTACGCAGTTGGAGGTTGTTCGAGATGCATTTTACACCATGATATTTTTATGTACCTGAATTGCCAAGTTACTTATGATTATTTGGGTATTATTCGAGTTTTGATGCATTCAAGTTGAAAGAAAAGTGAAGATCAAAGAGACAGCAATTCGGCACTCCGCTCCATTTTATGGCGCCCCGCTCAGCAAGTTGGCGCTCCGCTCCACAAATCAGCACTCCGCTCCGTATAACAGCATTTCCAAGCCAAGAGAAAAATAAAATAAAAAAATCTTTCCTTTGTTATGGAGCGCCACGCCGCCTATCGGAGCGCGGCGTCGAGGCCCGCGACCTGGTGACTTTTTGGGTATAAAAGCTAATTTTCAACCCTAATTGATATATCTTTTTGGCAGCCGATTTTCAGACCTTTAAGGACGAAAAAGGTGATTTTTGGGGAATTCCAAGGTCACCAATCTCATCCAATCGATCCATTAACACGTTGCAATCCCACAAACATTGAAGATTCATCATCATCCTTGGTTGATTCCGAAATATATATATATGTGTCGACATGATAGGTTGAAACATTGTATAAGTGTCTATGGTATCTCAAGATTACATAATATACAATACAAGTTGATTAAGTTATGGTTGGAATAGATTTGTTACCAATTTTCACGTAGCTAAAATGAGAAAAATTATCCAATCTTGTTTTACCCATAACTTCTTCATTTTAAATCCGTTTTGAGTGAATCAAATTGCTATGGTTTCACTATTTTATGAATCTAAACAGAAAAGGTATAGGTTTATAGTCAGAAAAATAAGTTACAAGTCATTTTTGTAAAGGTAGTCATTTCAGTCGAAAGAACGACGTCTAGATGACCATTTTAGAAAACATACTTCCACTTTGAGTTTAACCATAATTTTTGGATATAGTTTCATGTTCATAATAAAAATCATTTTCCCAGAATAACAACTTTTAAATCAAATTTTATCATAGTTTTTAATTAACTAACCCAAAACAGCCCGCGGTGTTACTACGACGGCGTAAATCCGGTTTTACGGCGTATGTCCGGTTTTACGGCATTTTTCGTGTTTCCAAGTTTTAAATCATTTAGTTAGCATATCATATAGATATAGAACATGTGTTTAGTTGATTTTAAAAGTCACGTTAGAAGGATTAACTTTTATTTGCGAACAAGTTTAGAATTAACTAAACTATGTTCTAGTGATTACAAGTTTAAACCTTCGAATAAGATAGTTATATATATATATATATATATATATATATATATATATATATATATATATATATATATATATATATATATATATATATATATATATATATATATGAATTGAATGATGTTATGAACATCATTACTACCTCAAATATAGTAGGTAAACCTACTGAAAGTAACAAAAATTGATCTAGCTTCAAAGGATTCTTGGATGGCGTGAAAGTTCTTGAAGTAGAATCATGACACAAAAACAAGTTCAAGTAAGATTTCTACTCGAAATAAGATAGTTATAGTTATAAAAATTGAATCAAAGTTTGAATATGAGTATTACCTTGTATTAGAAAGATATCTTACTGTAAATAAAAAAGATTTCTTGAGCTTAGATGATTACTTGGATTGGATTAGAAAGCTTGGAAGTAATCTTGCAAACTTGATAGTATTCTTGATTTTATGAAACTAGAACTTATAGAATTTATGAAGAACACTTGGAACTTGAAGATAGAACTTGAGAGAGATTAATTAGATGAAGAAAATTGAAGAATGAAAGTGTTTTTAGGTGTTTTTGGTCGTTGGTATATGGATTAGATATAAAGGATGTGTAAGTTTGTTTTCATGTAAATAATTCATGAATGATTTATAATATTTTTGTAATTTTGTGAGATATTTCATGCTAGTTGCCAAATGATGGTTCCCACATGTTTAATGACTCACATGGGCTTCTAAGGAGCTAATGATTGAGTGTATATACCAATAGTATATACATCTTAGAAGCTATGTATTGTACGAGTACGAATACGGGTGCATACGAGTAGAATTGTTGATGAAAATGAATGAGGATGTAATTGTTAGCATTTTTGTTAAGTAGAAGTACTTTGATATATGTCATGAAGTCTTCCAAAAGTGTATTAAAAGATCTTAATACACTATATGTATATACATTTATCTGGGTCGTTAAGTCATCGTTAGTCGTTATATGTAAGTGTTGTTTCGGAACCTTTAAGTTAACGATCTTGTTAAATGTAATTGATCCATTGTTATTACACTTAAATGAGATGTTAAATTGTTATGTTAACATATTAACATGGTGTATTAATATATCTTAATATCATATATATATATATATATATATATATATATATATATATATATATATATATATATATATATATATATATATATATATATATATATATATATATATATATATATATATATATATATATATATATATATATATATGTGTGTGTGTGTGTGTGTGTAAAATACTATTACAACGATAATCGTTACATATATGTATTGTTTCGAAATCCTTAAGTTAGTAGTCTCATCTTTCTCGTGTAGTTCATTGTTAATACACTTAATGATATATTTAATTATCATTTCATGATGTTAAGCATAGTGTATTAATATCTTAATATGATACATATGTATTTAGTAAGACGTTGTTATAACGATAATCATTATATTTATCGTTTCGAGTTTTCTTAATTAAATAGTCTCATTTTATGTATATAACTCGTTGCTAATATACCTAGTGAGATACTTTCTTATCATAATATCATGTTATATATATATATATATATATATATATATATATATATATATATATATATATATATATATAACATATAATTTTTACAAGTTTTAACGTTCGTGAATTGCCGGTCAACTTGGGTGGTCAATTGTCTACATGAAACTCATTTCAAATAATCAAGTCTTAACAAGTTTGATTGCTTAACATGTTGGAAACATTTAATCATGCAAATATAGTTTTCATTTAATATCTAATCATGGAAAAGTTCAGGTCACTACACATCTTAAGAGTGTAAGCTAGAAAATCAACACTCCTAGTCCCTAACGGTAGATCTAAGGTGGCGTAATGGTGTTAACCACCGAGACTACTTCATTCAAACGAATTCCCAAACTAGTCACTTGCTTCGCAAGGTCACGATTCCTTGCCGATAAATCATTGACACGGTACTTCAACAAATCGATCTCCTCATGTTGTGTACAGTGTACTTCCTCAAGCTCATTAAAATGAGAATCGTTAGCATCCTGATTCTCCTGGATGTACAAATAGTCAACCGTTCCTAGAAGTCACTCGATGCGTCTCTTATGCCTAAAGAGTCAACTAAACAAGGTATAAATCGTGTCTTGTTGTGATTGACCCATTAATCCATCCCTGCCATTAATGGTCAGAGGCACATTATGCTCATGGTATGGGTTTCCCTCTTGTTGATTCCATCTACCTAAAATTTCAGGAACCCATATCCATCGTCGCCAGAATGGTTGGTACATCTCAAACTCATTCTTATTAGAGTTGTCGTCTGAATCATCGCTAACGATAATAGGTGCAGTCACAGTGTTGGATCCCATAGAACTAGACGATGCCATCTTAACATACACAACATATAAAAGTTAGCCTATAGAATTTCCGACGAGTAAAAATAATAACATATGACTCGAAAAATAGTAGAGACCGGAAAATTTTTGACTCAGTTATAGGTGGGACACACTAATGCAATCCTAGTTGGTCAGGTCTAGACACACTAATGCCATCCACATTTGCTATAACCCAAGCTCTGATACCATGTCTGTCACGACCCCCGTCTCGATTTCCCAAGACGTGGTGTGAACTTTAACATAGTGTCACAGGTTATAGTCAACATAGCAGCGGAAACATAAATATTATTACATCACGGTCTCTGTTTTTAGTTTTGGTACATCGTGGTTACAAAATACAAATACAGACAAAGTACAAATACAAATACATCATAATCTAGCCTATCAATACTAGATTTAACAAAAGATGTTTTTAAACTTCCACGATGCCCGACCTGAAAATGCTCCAAAAGCTAAGTACCTGAGATAAATACTTAAAAATGTCAATATAAAAATTAGTGAGTTCATAGGTTTAGTTATAATGCATAGTTAATGGACCTCAAGATTTCATGTATAAAAACAGTTAAAAAGTTATTCTGGTTTATGAGCTTTCGATATCAAACGTTAACGTAAAAGTACCCGAAAACAAGCGTCACTTAAGGTCTAAGTGCATATGGTTGAAGGTTATGCATCCGATAGCCTATAAGGCCTATCCTGATGTGAGGAGTCACCCTCAAATAGATTTATTCATAGTATTCGCGTTCACCGAACCGGTAATTAACAATATCAAAATCGGGCTTTCTAAAATTGACCTTTATTACTCAACATAGAATATAGTTATAAGTACTCGAGTCCAATATGTAAAATAGTAAACAAGTATTATCTCATCCCAAATGTATAAAAGATTGATTAAAACTGGGACTACAAACTCACAAGTAATGTGGTGCAAAGCGTACATGGTAGTCGGTCAGATTGTGTTCGGTGTTCCGGGCTTGAGACCTAATGCAATTTTATAAGGTCATAGGTCATACTATCTAATATAGTATTTAGATTAGGTCTAAGATCAATTTCTTAAGTAATCTCACATGTCCATTTCGATTCTCAGTTTCAAAGGTTACTAGTTCATAGTTTTAAGTGTAGACTGTTTTGACTACTTTTACCATAACATTAGTTTAGGTGTTTCTATTAATCTAGACATCCATTTAAGGTGAGAGTACCATATCTGGAAAGCTCTTTGAGTAAAGTTTCTAACTATGAAAATTTAGCCTCTAAACTCATAGAAGTAGGTCAAAAGTTCACTTCTTTACAAGTGTGCAAAACAGTTCAGTTTTACACTATAAGTTCCTAGGTGAGTTTAAAAATAGTAAAACTTATTTATTTGACTCAAGATTTTTACAGAAGTCTTAGGACATATAAAAGTGCTTATTCTCAAAAGGAATAACCTTCAGGTCTTCATTAACCTTGTCTTTAGAGATAAGGTTTTAGACCAATTTCTGACTTCAACAAAATCTTATGTCAACTTGATGGGACTTTATCTCAATGATTTCTTAATGGTTTTTGATGTTTTAACTATACATGGTTTCCCTATTAAGTCTATTTTTCAAATCAGAAGCCTTTTATTCAAGATCTATCTTATATTTTGATTTATACAAGATTCTTTGACACTTGGTCAGATGACTTTTTCTTTGAGATAAATCATGAAAATTTTACTAGAAGTCTCAAACACATATATGAACATCATACTAATTTATGAGTTCCTGAGATCAACCATAGGTTGGTTTTTAGGTCATGGACTTCAAGTAAAATTTTGGACAGCTCAAAGACAAAACAGTTTTATGTAGTTAATCACTCTAGTTCTTAGTTTAGCTTCATTTTAAGACATAGGATATGTAGAGATCTTAAGTTTACTGATCTAGCATCAAGATCATGGTTAGATATATAGTCATCATTAAGTGATTTAACACTCTAGATCAAGCAATTACACCACGAATGTTCTTGAACATGACTAGAAATGATGAATAGATTTAGTTAGTTGTTTATACCTTGATGATATGTGATCCTAGAACTTCATGAAGATGAACAAGAGTGGGTTTATGATCTGTATTTAGAGTGTATTTAAGTGTGAGAGTGAAAGGAGAGTGAGAAAATGAGTGGAAGTGAGCTAGAAGTGAGCTTATATAGAGGATGATGGTGATGGTGGTGGTTAACGTGGCACAACGGGAGGGCATGGGGAAGTGACTCACTACTTGGCCATTAATGAAGCTCATGATTGTGTTTTGCATGTAGGTTAGCTTAAGGATTAAGTGTAAATGGATGTAGTATGGTGATATGGATGATGATGATGATGGTAGACGATGATGATGATGATGGTGTAAGTGTTCTAGTCAACTTTTGGTTTGTAATTGAACATGTACTTGTGTAGGCTTTCTAATGTATAGTTCTAAGGTGTTTTATTTGTATGTCTAGGGTTTAAGAAGTAAGCTAAGATTAGGTTCTAATCAAGATAGATTAAGGTTAGTTAAGTGAAAGAAATGGTTAAGTACAAAGTGATCTAAACTAGTTGTGAAAGATGATGAAGTGTAGATGTAACAACCCTGATTTTTCCGTTACTTTCGTTAACCTTCCGTTAGTTTATTTAACGGCGATTATTTATTTATTATGTGTTTATGTGCAACAAATGCGTACTTGATCTTTAGAGGGTTACAATAATTAATATGGGTTGATATTAATTCATATAATTATTTCGAATAATGAAATACGATAAAAACGATACGATTTTGATAACTGCTTTTTGAGCAACGAAACGCTCGGGTTTATTTTAATAATTAATTTATTAATTATTAAATTTTTAAAAATAATTAATTTATTGGGTTTTTAATAAATTAACGTTTGGTTGCGTTTAACGATCGGTTTAGCGTTTCGGGCCTTCGGTACATTTAAACGGCACTTGAAACGAACCACACTTTATGATCAAGCAAGCCAAAACATAATATAAATCAATTTTAATAAATATACTATATAATTATTATGTTTTAAACATACTTTCAATTTATTAGAATTTATATAGATTAAAACGCGAGAAATTGACGTTTAACGTTCCGGTTTACGTTTTCGGCTGACGACACTTCAAGGCTCTTAACCGGATCCCATAGAAAGTCATCTAGAATCATTTTAGAGTCCATTAACTTCTATTTGGACCCTCTTGGCCGAAATTCTTCACCCGCCATGGTCCATATGTTATTTTCATGGCCCGTTAATGTTAAAACCCAACTAGTTAAGCCCTTTAAGCCTTTTAATCCCTAAATAATTATAACAAAAGAAGGGGAACGACTTGTAGCTGCTCCCATTCGTGATTTTCAGCCCCATATTCATCATCTAGGTCGCCATCTTCATCTCGTTCAATCCCCATCAATTGCTTGCTCGTTTGCTTAATCGTTTATGTATTCGTGATCCTCTCGTTCTTCTCTACACGTATCTACTTGCAATTTGTTATTTGAAGGAATAAAACCACTAACCCTAATCTTATTAGATCTGATTTTAATCAATTACATAGTGTACAAGAGTCTAGTGCTCAATTGATTGCGATTAAAGTTGTTGTTAGTTGTTAATTTGCTCGATTGTTGTCTTTGTTATGAAAATTGAATTTGATTGTTATGAATCTGAGTATATGAGTTTATGTACTGATCATATAATGTATTTAGATGGATAGATCTCAAAAAAATTAATAAATTTGGACTTTGGATTTGCATGATTTCATTACCGGATGCTTAAGTTATGATTAATCGAAGTTTCATTAGGGTTTCACATGTAATCCGAATTTTAGGAGTTGCATGCTTTGTGTTTTAGTTTATATAAAGTGTACTACTGTATTACTTGTGAAAATTTATGCACTTTAGACTAAATATTTGCATCAAAAGGTTATGTAATGCTCCCGATATGATAAAACGAAGTTTTGATTTGTAAAGTATGCTGAATCTGTTTTTAAGTTTACATAAAAATTGCTAGAAAAAATTAGGAATTGATTTAGACTTTGAGATTCCAGAATATGTTATTCTAAGTGTTCCTTTACATGTTTCATTTGTATGCGAAATTGCGAGAACGTGATTTGCCATGAGTTATTGCTTATCTTTGTGATGTGTTCGATTGATGTTCAAAAACTGGAGAGTCTGTAATATTTTACAAAACTGTACGAATTGGCTAAAGCAATGCTTCTGATTATTTTATCACTAGAATATTCAGATGTTTCAAGATGACACCAATTGTCCGTTCATCAAAATCTATTTTCTATATTTTATGAAAAATGTTTAAAAACTGACGCGCGAGCAGAAATTTCTGTAACGAACCTGAACTTGATCCTTTCTGATTCCTGACTTTTATTTATCGTATGAGACCCTGGCCACACTTTTTGGAATCAATTTTAAGTCTTTTTATGATCTGGAGTTTTCCATATTTATGTGAATTTTGTACTATGAGATAATATGCTAGGTATGGTACGTGTTCACGGATTTGGTGCACAACGATAAACTGAAATTGTGAAAATGATTATTCATGACCTAAAATGTATTGTATGACTTAGGTTTGACATGTTGACCAATATTTGACATGAAACTACTGATGTTGACTTTAGTTGACCACATTGACCAAGTTTGACTTTCGGTTTGACTTCGGTTGACTTTGTTTGACTTGCATGATATAGTTGACTTTTACTTTAAAACGCGTCGAGTAAAGCAATAAGATAACGTACACTATGAAACCACACTTATTTAAGATACATATATTGACCAACCTACATACGTATACTTAGGTTGCATTACTCGGCTATAAACCATGCAAGTTATTTGTTCACTTTTCATTCCGAGCTTATTCAAAGGTGAGTCTACAGTCCCGTTTTTTACATGTTTTCAGGGATGAGAATACACGCTGTTACATTTAAATTTTCAATTACTTTTATATTGACATGAGTACTACACATATGCATACTGAGTTTGTACACAAAGCCTCTAGCTTAAATACTTTTAATACCATCAGTGTAAGCACAATTTAGATGGACGGATCCGTTAGGTTGACAACCTCACCCACTATAAAAGCAGTGGTGCATTTATTTTGAAAATTAGATACACTCGTACAGGTGTATAACATTTTAGGAGGTAAAGGCGGGTATAGTGGCATCTATACTCGGGTTAATGCTAGTATTCAGGTGCTCGGTGTATGCAGCGATAGAATCTCGTGGTCAAGGAAATTAAACTATTTTTCTGATAACTGTTTTTTAGATACTATACAATGATATTTAAACTATGGTTTACGAGCAAATGAGATAAAACTTGACAGGGTGTTGTCTACAAATGATTGAAATTTGACATGGTAGTGTCAACAAACTTTTGAAACGAGCAACAGTGTTGTCTAAAAACTTTAACATTAAACTTTGGTGGTCTTTCACTAGTAAACGTTTTCGAAATGTTATTTCTTAAACATACTGTATTGTTTACCTAAAACCTGTAGATTCACTCAACATTATTGTTGACCTGTTTTTGCGTGTTTTATTCTCAGGTATTAATTGCTTCCGCTGTAGAATATTGCTGTTACATAGAAGTCAAGCCAAGCACTGGGGTGAGAGTTAACATTCTGTTAAAGGGATTTGACGGGGTGTTACATTTGGTATCAGAGCTGGTTTAACTGCGTCCAAAGCACGACCGGTTAACGTTCTGAGGATTCGGTTTCGATTAACGGCAATGATTTTGGTCGGGTTAATCGTAGAGGGGGTTCTCACAGTGTAACCTGTGACAAAGCATTGGCTCTTACCACTTGCGATCCCTTGCAGTTAAGGGTTGGCCGGCTTGGCAGAGATGCGGGCTGTAAAATCAGTGTCTGAGGTACGCTCAGTGGTCACCCTGTTCGCAGGAAAGGCACTGGGTGGGTTTTACCCCAAATGTAAGGTATTACATTTGGTATCAGAGCTTTGGCTATAGGGAACTAGGATACATTAGTGTGTCTAACTGTAGGGCGCATTAGTGAAGTCTAGTCTATAGCTGTGTGTCTTAGATGACTTTTATACACCATACCTGCACTATTTGCTTCACAATGCTACATGTAGGGCTACACGTTACACCACATACATATATGCCTTATACCATACAACATGGACTTGGACAAAATATACTATATCACGAAACACATACGTACACACGAAGCCAGATTTAACTAAATTAAGTTGACTACGCTATCTTGAACTTATGGAGTAATGTCGAATGGATATGTGAGATAGCGTAATGTAATGACCGGGATTACATTACGGTGACTCATATAGAAGTTCCGAAATTGCAAAATAAGGAATTGGGAGCGAGTCAAGTAGGTTACTTGGATAAACACCATTGTGAACACAAACTGTATAACCTTGAATAGGAGTAGAGACTTACACTGTGGAAACTAATTGTTATTATAACTTATAAGTAACTTGTAAGCATGACACCACTCCTCACCACTCGACACTTCCTGCCACCACCGATCACCACACGTCACTACAAAGACACTACTTAAACATACTCATCATCTCATACCACTACTCAGTACTGTTTATTGCTGCTAACTACTACTCCACGCTACCTCTTACTACTAGTCACGACTGATCACTACTTCTCACTGCTTGTCGATACTAAATACTACTTAACTGCTACTCCTTGCTACTTGCTACTACTCAATACTACTCATTACTGCTTACCACTACTAACTAATACTCGACACTACCAACACCTCCGCATTTTACTACTCGCTAATTTGCATCACAACTCATTTCTGATACGTCTTTAGAGGAGAAATTCTCGATAACCGCCCGCACAATACGTAGTAGATATTGTCCACTCGATTACCAACTTACCTATCATTCGGCCATTCGCCGTCCATGATTTTGTTTTCCAACATGAGCCTACCGACTGAAGACCATTATGCCTTATTGGGTGCATTAGGGTACAGGTGCATATACTTATGATGTGAGCATGCTATCTAACAACTTATAGGTCACTAATATCATCACTGCTTATCACAACCCATCGCTACTTATCGCTAACGCCACCACTCATTGCTACTAGTAATACTACCCGTTACCATATCCCTCATCATTTTGTTCCAACATACTATTCTTAAGCGACAATCATTTTCATTATACCCACAAACATTACCAACCAACTTTGAACGCATCGACACGAACTACACTTCATCTGTTTCCCGCGAGGCACACACGTCTGGGAGATTGTACCAACCCTTTTCGATTAAATATCAGATTTTGTTCGGGTTGCCATTATACCTTATTCAATTTCTTTTTCCATGAAATTCTTCCCGAAACTGCTCTCACTCACCAATCATAATGCTTATACATGATGTCAACACCGCTGCTGATGGAAGCCTTAACGCTAGAGGAATTGGTCACAACATTTATAACCCTGTGCCTCCCTTAGACAACATGTACTTTATAGAACTATTGAACTGGTAAATTTTAACCTCGTGGTTGAAATAAACTGGTTATCTGACGATACAACCAAGGCAGCTACGACCCGAAGACTATTCGAATTTCTTTCACCAATAATAATAGTGTACGGAGAAGAGATCAGTACACCGTCATGTTAAGCTAATTACTCGAAGGTCCAGAAGTACATGATATGAGAATGTATCGCAATTCTGGCACATGTGAGTAAAGATGAGCCGACATTTAAGAGACCCGAGTATTTCCCGACCATTAGAGATTGCCCTGAGGTTACACGTCCACCCCACCGTGAAATTGATAAAGGATTGAATGAGTCGAACATCCGATAATTTTACACGAATAATCTACTAAATGATAATTTAACCCGTTACCTCAGAGTCAGAAGGACCCCTTGATACCGCTAGGCCAAAGGCCCTCGGATTAATTTGGTACCGGCAGCTGCACCTGTTACGCGTACAATATACGAACTTGCACCTTTAGAACTACAAGAGCTTCCCATGGTGAAGAACATCAGGGTTGTAATGCCCTAATTTGTGACAGGTACTAAAAGGTGGGTCACATAGCCATGAAATTCCTAGTTGGAGCTCCGGTCTTGTTTGTTAAGAAGAAGGATGGGTCGATGAGATTATGTATCAACTACAGAGAATTAAACAAGGTGACAATCAAGAATCAGTATCCGTTACCGAGGATTGATGACTTATTTGATTAGCTGCAGGGATCCAGTTGTTATTCGAAGATTGATTTGAGATCTGGGTATCACCAATTGAGAGTCAAGGAAGCTGATGACCCGAAAACAGTGTTTAGAACACGTTATGGACATTATGAGTTTACAGTGATGTCGTTTGGTTTGACGAACGTACCAGCAGTGTTCATGGACCTCATGAACCGTGTGTGTAAGCCATACCTAGATAAATTCGTCATTGTGTTTATTGATGATATATTGGTGTACTCCAAGAACAGAGAAGAGCACGAGAAACATCTACGTTCGATATTGACTATGCTTAGAGAAGAGCAGTTGTATGCAAAGTTCTCTAAGTGTGACTTTTGATTACCAGAAGTACAATTTCTTGGCCATGTTGTAAGGGCTAATGGAATACAGGTCGATCCATCAAAGATTGAGTCAGTTAAGAATTGGGAAACTCCAAAGACGCCAACGCAGATTAGGAAAATTTTGGGTCTAGCTGGTTACTACCAGAGATTCATTGAAGGATTCTCTAAGATTGCCCGACCATTAACCGCGTTGACTCATAAGGGCAAGAAGTTTGAGTGGTCAGAACTGCAAGAGCCTGATTTCAGTTGTTGAAGGAGAAGTTAACAACTGCACCAGTATTGTCACTACCCGAGGTAAGTGAAGATTTTGTTGTTTATTGTGATGCCTCACGTCAAGGAATGGGTTGCGTGCTTATGCAACGAAACAAGGTTATTGCTTATGGATCGCGTCAGTTAAAGATTCACGAGCAGAACTACACTATGCACTACCTTGAGTTAGGAGCTGTTGTCTTTGCACTTAAAATGTGGAGACACTACCTGTTTAGAACCAAGTTCACTATCTTCACTGACCATAAGAGTTTACAGCACATATTCGATCAGAAGCAGCTCAACATGAGATATCGATGTTGGATGGAACTACTTATCGATTATAACTGCGAACTTCAATACCATCCGGGCAAGGCAAATGTTGTGGAGGATGTCTTAAGCAGAAAAGAGAGAGAGAAACCCCTCAGGGTTAAAGCGCTTAACATAGTTGTACGTACGAATCCCATATCACAGATCCGCGAAGCACAACGAGAGGCCATCAAACAAGAAAATGTCGATGTTGAATTTCTCAGGGGAATGGTTAAGAAATTTGACATCAAGGAGGACGGAACACGGTACTTTGATAACTGAATTTGGGTACCAAAGTTTGGTGGATTGAGAGAACTAGTGTTGGAGGAAGCACACAAGTCAAGGTGCTCAATTCATCTGGAATCAGATAAGATGTACCAAGATTTGAAGGCGTTTTATTGGTGGCCAAATTTAAAAGCTGACATTTCTACCTATGTCGGGAAGTGCTTGACTTGCGCTAAAGTTAAGGTTGAACATCATAAGCCATCAGGATTATTAACTCAACCAGAGATTCCCTAGTGGAAGTGGGTACTAATTTCCATGGACTTCATTACGAAACTGCCAAGAATGGCAGGAGGTCACGATACTATTTGGGTTATCGTAGATCGTCTCACTAAGTCCGCACACTTCTTAACGATAAGGGAAACTGATAAAATGGAGAAGTTGGCTCAGATCTACATTAAGGAAGTCATCTCTAGGCATGGAGTGCCTATATCTATTATATCTGACCGTGACAGCAGATTTACTTCCAGGTTTTGGCAATCATTGCAGAAAAGCAATGGGGACCCGTTTAGATATGAGTACAGCATATCACCCCAGACGGATGGCCAGAGCGAACGAATTATTCAGACTTTTGAGGACATGTTGAGATCATGTGTCATTGATTTCGAAAACGGATGGGATAAGTATTTACCACTAGCTGAGTTCTCATGCAATAACAACTACCATGCGAGCATCAAAGCTACACCTTTCAAAGTGTTGTATGGAAGGAAGTGTAGATCTACCGTTTGTTGGAGTGAGTTGGGAGATAGTCAGTTGACAGGCCTTGAGATTATTCAGGAGACAACTGAGAAAGTTCTACAGATTCAGGAACGATTGAGAATGGCTCGAAGTCATCAAAAGAGTTACGTCAATGTTAGACGAAAGGACATAGAGTTCCAAGTTGGTGACAAAGTTATGCTTAAGGTATCACCTTGGAAGGGTGTCGTACGATTTGGGAAACGAGGAAAACTGAGTCCTAGATATGTTGGACCGTTAGAGATAATTGAGAGAGTTGGATCGGTAGCTTATAGATTGGAACTACTGAAATGTCCCGTTCTTATTGATTAAAAACGTTCCATATTAATTGATTTCGTTGCGAGGTTTTGACCTCTATATGAGACGTTTTTCAAAGACTGCATTCATTTTTAAACAAACCATAACCTTTATTTCATCAATAAAGGTTTAAAAAGCTTTACGTAGATTATCAAATAATGATAATCTAAAATATCCTGTTTACACACGACCATTACATAATGGTTTACAATACAAATATGTTACAACAAAATAAGTTTCTTGAATGCAGTTTTTACACAATATCATACAAGCATGGACTCCAAATCTTGTCCTTATTTAAGTATGCAACAGCGGAAGCTCTTAATAATCACCTGAGAATAAACATGCTTAAAACGTCAACAAAAATGTTGGTGAGTTATAGGTTTAACCTATATATATCAAATCGTAACAATAGACCACAAGATTTCATATTTCAATACACATCCCATACATAGAGATAAAAATCATTCATATGGTGAACACCTGGTAACCGACAATAACAAGATGCATATATAAGAATATCCCCATCATTCCGGGACACCCTTCGGATATGATATAAATTTCGAAGTACTAAAGCATCCGGTACTTTGGATGGGGTTTGTTAGGCCCAATAGATCTATCTTTAGGATTCGCGTCAATTAGGGTGTCTGTTCCCTAATTCTTAGATTACCAGACTTAATAAAAAGGGGCATATTCGATTTCGATAATTCCACCATAGAATGTAGTTTCACGTACTTGTGTCTATTTTGTAAATCATTTATAAAACCTGCATGTATTCTCATCCCAAAAATATTAGATTTTAAAAGTGGGACTATAACTCACTTTCACAGATTTTTACTTCGTCGGGAAGTAAGACTTGGCCACTGTTGATTCACGAACCTATAACAATATATACATATATATTAAAGTATGTTCAAAATATATTTACAACACTTTTAATATATTTTGATGTTTTAAGTTTATTAAGTCAGCTGTCCTCGTTAGTAACCTATAACTAGTTGTCCACAGTTAGATGTACAGAAATAAATCGATAAATATTATCTTGAATCAATCCACGACCCAGTGTATACGTATCTCAGTATTGATCACAACTCAAACTATATATATTTTGGAATCAACCTCAACCCTGTATAGCTAACTCCAACATTCACATATAGAGTGTCTATGGTTGTTCCGAAATATATATAGATGTGTCGACATGATAGGTCGAAACATTGTATACGTGTCTATGGTATCTCAAGATTACATAATATACAATACAAGTTGATTAAGTTATGGTTGGAATAGATTTGTTACCAATTTTCACGTAGCTAAAATGAGAAAAATTATCCAATTTTGTTTTACCCATAACTTCTTCATTTTAAATCCGTTTTGAGTGAATCAAATTGCTATGATTTCATATTGAACTCTATTTTATGAATCTAAACAGAAAAAGTATAGGTTTATAGTCGGAAAAATAAGTTACAAGTCATTTTTGTAAAGGTAGTCATTTCAGTCGAAAGAACGACGTCTAGATGACCATTTTAGAAAACATACTTCCACTTTGAGTTTAACCATAATTTTTGGATATAGTTTCATGTTCATAATAAAAATCATTTTCTCAGAATAACAACTTTTAAATCAAAGTTTATCATAGTTTTTAATTAACTAACCCAAAACAGCCCGCGGTGTTACTACGACGGCGTAAATCCGGTTTTACGGTATTTTTCGTGTTTCCAGGTTTTAAATCATTAAGTTAGCATATCATATAGATATAGAACATGTGTTTAGTTGATTTTAAAAGTCAAGTTAGAAGGATTAACTTTTGTTTGCGAACAAGTTTAGAATTAACTAAACTATGTTCTAGTGATTACGAGTTTAAACCTTCGAATAAGATAGTTTTATATATATGAATCGAATGATGTTATGAACATCATTACTACCTCAAGTTTAGTAGGTAAACCTACTGGAAGTGACAAGAAATGATCTAGCTTCAAAGGATCTTGTATGGCTTGAAAGTTCTTGAAGTAGGATCATGACACAAAAACAAGTTCAAGTAAGATTTTTGCTCGAATTAAGATAGTTTATAGTTATAGAAATTGAATCAAAGTTTGAATATGAATATTACCTTGAATAAGAAAGATAACCTACTGTATATAACAAAGGTTTCTTGATCTTAGATGATTACTTGGAATGGATTAGAAAGCTTGGAAGTAAATTAGTAAACTTGAAGGGATTTTTGAAGTATTCTTGAAGTGTTCTTCCTATGATGATTATATCTTGATTCTTGAAGTGATTTTTGATGAAGATGATGATTAACTACTGGAAAAATACGTTCATAATAGTGTGGGTGTGTTGAGAGAGATTTAGAAAGAGATTTGGAAGTGAAATGGAGTGAATGATGAGTGTTAATTGGTGAGTGGTGAGTGGGGTTAAAAGGAGTTCTAGTTAGTTGACTAGCTCATGGTAGAAGTTAAAATTGATTAGTCATACATGACATAATCAAGAGTGGAATCCCATGCTAGTTCCTATTGGTATATACCCATAGTAAGTACGTTTTGAAGCTGTGTATAATACGGGTAAGAATACGACTAGAATTCTTGATGAAAGAAAAGAATGGGAAAGTAACTGTAACCATTTTTGTTAAGTATGAGTGTTTTGATATATGTCTTGAAGTCTTCCAAAAGTATTTTAATACATCTAAATACACTACATGTATATACATTTTAACGGAGTCGTTAAGTCATCGTTAGTCGTTACATGTAAGTGTTGTTTTGAAACCTTTAAGTTAACGATCTCAATTAATGTTGTTAACCCATTGTTTATTATATCTAATGAGATGTTAAATTATTATATTATCATGATATTATGATATATTAATATATCTTAATATGATATATATATATATTTAAATGTCGTTACAACGATAATCGTTACATATATGTCTCGTTTCGAAATCCTTAAGTTAGTAGTCTTGTTTATATGTATATAACTCATTGTTAATATACTTATGGAGATACTTACTTATCATAATCTCATGTTAACCATATGTATATCCATATATATATCGTCAAGTCGTTTTTACAAGTTTTAACGTTCGTGAATCGCCGGTCAACTTGGGTGGTCAATTGTCTATATGAAACATATTTCAATTAATCAAGTCTTAACAAGTTTGATTGCTTAACATGTTGGAAACATTTAATCATGTAAATATCAATCTCAATTAATATATATAAACATGGAAAAGTTCGGGTCACTACAGTACCTACCCGTTAAATAAATTTCGTCCCGAAATTTTAAGCTGTTGAAGGTGTTGACGAATCTTCTGGAAATAGATGCGGGTATTTCTTCTTCATCTGATCTTCACGCTCCCAGGTGAACTCGGGTCCTCTACGAGCATTCCATCGAACCTTAACAATTGGTATCTTGTTTTGCTTAAGTCTTTTAACCTCACGATCCATTATTTCGACGGGTTCTTCGATGAATTGAAGTTTTTCATTGATTTGGATTTCATCTAATGGAATAGTGAGATCTTCTTTAGCAAAACATTTCTTCAAATTCGAGACGTGGAAAGTGTTATGTACAGCCGCGAGTTGTTGAGGTAACTCAAGTCGGTAAGCTACTGGTCCGACACGATCAATAATCTTGAATGGTCCAATATACCTTGGATTTAATTTCCCTCGTTTACCAAATCGAACAACGCCTTTCCAAGGTGCAACTTTAAGCATGACCATCTCTCCAATTTCAAATTCTATATCTTTTCTTTTAATGTCAGCGTAGCTCTTTTGTCGACTTTGGGCGGTTTTCAACCGTTGTTGAATTTGGATGATCTTCTCGGTAGTTTCTTGTATAATCTCCGGACCCGTAATCTGTCTATCCCCCACTTCACTCCAACAAATCGGAGATCTGCACTTTCTACCATAAAGTGCTTCAAACGGCGCCATCTCAATGCTTGAATGGTAGCTGTTGTTGTAGGAAAATTCTGCTAACGGTAGATGTCGATCCCAACTGTTTCCGAAATCAATAACACATGCTCGTAGCATGTCTTCAAGCGTTTGTATCGTCCTTTCGCTCTGCCCATCAGTTTGTGGATGATAGGCAGTACTCATGTCTAGACGAGTTCCTAATGCTTGCTGTAATGTCTGCCAGAATCTTGAAATAAATCTGCCATCCCTATCAGAGATAATAGAGATTGGTATTCCATGTCTGGAGACGACTTCCTTCAAATACAGTCGTGCTAACTTCTCCATCTTGTCATCTTCTCTTATTGGCAGAAAGTGTGCTGATTTGGTGAGACGATCAACTATTACCCAAATAGTATCAAAACCACTTGCAGTCCTTGGCAATTTAGTGATGAAATCCATGGTAATGTTTTCCCATTTCCATTCTGGGATTTCGGGTTGTTGAAGTAGACCTGATGGTTTCTGATGCTCAGCTTTGACCTTAGAACACGTCAAACATTCTCCTACGTATTTAGCAACATCGGCTTTCATACCCGGCCACCAAAAATGTTTCTTGAGATCCTTGTACATCTTCCCCGTTCCAAGATGTATTGAGTATCTGGTTTTATGAGCTTCTCTAAGTACCATTTCTCTCATATCTCCAAATTTTGGTACCCAAATCCTTTCAGCCCTATACCGGGTTCCGTCTTCCCGAATATTAAGATGCTTCTCCGATCCTTTGGGTATTTCATCCTTTAAATTTCCCTCTTTTAAAACTCCTTGTTGCGCCTCCTTTATTTGAGTAGTAATGTTATTATGAATCATTATATTCATAGATTTTACTCGAATGGGTTCTCTGTCCTTCCTGCTCAAGGCATCGGCTACCACATTTGCCTTCCCCGGGTGGTAACGAATCTCAAAGTCGTAATCATTCAACAATTCAATCCACCTACGCTGCCTCATATTCAGTTGTTTCTGATTAAATATGTGTTGAAGACTTTTGTGGTCAGTATATATAATACTTTTGACCCCATATAAGTAGTGCCTCCAAGTCTTTAATGCAAAAACAACCGCGCCTAATTCCAAATCATGCGTCGTATAATTTTGCTCGTGAATCTTCAATTGTCTAGATGCATAAGCAATCACCTTCGTTCGTTGCATTAATACACAACCGAGACCTTGCTTTGATGCGTCACAATAAATCACAAAATCATCATTCCCTTCAGGCAATGACAATATAGGTGCCGTAGTTAGCTTTTTCTTCAATAACTGAAATGCTTTCTCTTGTTCATCATTCCATTCAAATTTCTTCCCTTTATGCGTTAATGCAGTCAAGGGTTTTGCTATTCTGGAAAAGTCTTGGATGAACCTTCTGTAGTAACCAGCTAGTCCTAAAAACTGGCGTATGTGTTTCGGAGTTTTCGGGGTTTCCCACTTTTCAACAGTTTCTATCTTTGCCGGATCCACCTTAATACCTTCTTTGTTCACTATGTGACCGAGGAATTGAACTTCTTCCAACCAAAATGCACACTTTGAAAACTTAGCGTACAATTCTTCCTTCCTCAATACTTCTAACACCTTTCTCAAATGTTCACCGTGTTCTTGGTCATTCTTTGAGTAAATAAGTATGTCATCAATGAAAACAATGACAAACTTGTCAAGGTATGGTCCACACACTCGGTTCATAAGGTCCATGAACACAGCTGGTGCATTAGTTAAACCAAACGGCATGACCATAAACTCGTAATGACCATAACGTGTTCTGAAAGCAGTCTTTGGAATATCATCTTCTTTCACCCGCATTTGATGATACCCGGAACGTAAGTCAATCTTTGAATAAACAGACGAGCCTTGTAGTTGATCAAATAAGTCGTCGATTCTCGGTAGTGGGTAGCGGTTCTTGATGGTAAGTTTGTTCAACTCTCGGTAGTCGATACACAACCTGAATGTACCATCTTTCTTCTTGACAAACAAAACAGGAGCTCCCCACGGTGATGTGCTTGGTCGAATGAAACCACGCTCTAAAAGTTCTTGTAATTGGCTTTGCAGTTCTTTCATCTCGCTGGGTGCGAGTCTGTAAGGAGCACGGGCTATTGGTGCAGCTCCTGGTACAAGATCTATTTGAAATTCAACGGATCGCTGTGGGGGTAATCCCGGTAATTCTTTCGGAAATACATCGGGAAATTCTTTTGCAATGGGAACATCATTGATGCTCTTTTCTTCAGTTTGTACTTTCTCGACGTGTGCTAGAACAGCATAGCAACCTTTTCTTATTAGTTTTTGTGCCTTCAAATTACTAATAAGATGTAGCTTCGTGTTGCCCTTTTCTCCGTACACCATTAAGGGTTTTCCTTTTTCTCGTATAATGCGAATTGCATTTTTGTAACAAACGATCTCTGCTTTCACTTCTTTCAACCAGTCCATACCGATTATCACATCAAAACTCCCTAACTCTACTGGTATCAAATCAATCTTAAATGTTTCGCTAACCAGTTTAATTTCTCGATTCCGACATATATTATCTGCTGAAATTAATTTACCATTTGCTAATTCGAGTAAAAATTTACTATCCAAAGGCGTCAATGGACAACTTAATTTAGCACAAAAATCTCTACTCATATAGCTTCTATCCGCACCCGAATCAAATAAAACGTAAGCAGATTTATTGTCAATAAGAAA
Source organism: Rutidosis leptorrhynchoides (assembly GCF_046630445.1). Lineage (NCBI taxonomy): Eukaryota > Viridiplantae > Streptophyta > Magnoliopsida > Asterales > Asteraceae > Rutidosis > Rutidosis leptorrhynchoides. The sequence continues at coordinate 267,901,283 of NC_092334.1, forward strand.
CGTACCCGTAACAAGCTCCGGGTCTTCCTGTGCCTCTACCGCATTAATATTGAAAACTCTTCCACGGCCTTGTCCATTCGTGTTCTCCTGGTTCGGGCAATTTCTAATAATGTGGCCTGGTTTTCCACATTTATAACAAACTACATTGGCATAACTTGCTCCGACACTACTTGCTCCGCCATTACTTGTTCCGACACCATTTGTTCCTTTCGTTCTGTTAACCCCTGGTCCGTAGACATCACACTTCGCCGCGCTATGACCATTTCTTTTACACTTGTTGCAAAATTTGGTGCAGAACCCCGAGTGATTCTTTTCACACCTTTGGCATAGCTGCTTCTGATTGTTGTTGTTGTTGCGGTTATTATTGTTGTTGGGATGATTGTTGTAGTTGCTGTTGTTGTTGTTGTTGTTGTTGTTGTTGGGCCGTTTGTTGTAGTTGCGATTGATGTTGCGATTGTTGGGATAATTGTTGCGATTATTGTTGTAATTGCTGTTGTTGTTGTATTGGTGATTCTTATCACCGTTTTCCTCCCACTTTCTTTTGACTTGCTTCACATTGGCCTCTTCAGCAGTCTGTTCTTTAATTCTTTCTTCAATCTGGTTCACTAGTTTGTGAGCCATTCTACATGCCTGTTGTATGGAGGCGGGCTCGTGTGAACTTATATCTTCTTGGATTCTTTCTGGTAATCCTTTCACAAACGCGTCGATCTTCTCTTCCTCATCTTCGAATGCTCCCGGACACAATAGGCACAATTCTGTGAATCGTCTTTCATACGTGGTAATATCAAATCCTTGGGTTCGTAACCCTCTAAGTTCTGTTTTGAGCTTATTGACCTCGGTTCTGGGACGGTACTTCTCGTTCATCAAGTGCTTGAATGCTGACCACGGTAGTGCGTACGCATCATCTTGTCCCACTTGCTCTAGATAGGTATTCCACCATGTTAACGCAGAACCTGTAAAGGTATGCGTAGCGTACTTCACTTTGTCCTCTTCAGTACACTTACTTATGGCAAACACCGATTCAACCTTCTCGGTCCACCGTTTCAATCCGATCGGTCCTTCGGTTCCATCAAATTCCAAAGGTTTGCAGGCAGTGAATTCTTTGTAGGTGCATCCTACACGATTTCCTGTACTGCCAGATCCAAGGTTATTGTTGGTATATAGCGCAGCCTGTACTGCGGCTATGTTTGAAGCTAGAAAAGTACGGAATTCCTCTTCGTTCATATTCACGGTGTGTCGAGTAGTCGGTGCCATTTCCTTCAAAATAGTTAAATGGAACAAGTTAATCATACAGAATATTAAGAGTAGTTAATAGTATTTCGTAGCATAATATGAACTCATTTATAAAAGCTTTTTCTTCATATTAGCGTTTTATAAGTTTAAATTCGGGTAGTACCTACCCGTTAAGTTCATACTTAGTAGCTAATATACAATTCAACTACTACAATTCTATATGAAAAACTGATTGTAATAATATTTCGCGTTCAAACTTTTATACAATATTTTACAAACTTACAATACCGCTTATTTTACATAAAGCATGAAATATAGCACACAATAACTTTGATACAAGATAGTTGTGAAGACAATTCTAGCTAGTACACAAGTCGTTCAGCAAAGGCAATAAAGACACGTAATTCATACGTCCAGAAACAAGTCATGCATTCTGGTTTTACTAGGATTACTTCCCATCCTTGGTCTTGTGGAACATAACCATTATGGCCGTTGATAAGACAGCGTGTTGTAACGTCGTCAAAGGGACGAGGGTTACGTAATGACCAACAGTCTCGTAATAACCTAAAAACCTCATTTCTTACCCCAATTACCGACTCCGTCACTTGAGGGAACGTTTTGTTTAATAGTTGTAGCCCGATGTTCTTGTTCTCACTTTGGTGAGAAGCGAACATTACTAACCCGTAAGCATAACATGCTTCCTTATGTTGCATGTTAGCCGCTTTTTCTAAATCACGAAGTCCTATATTTGGATATACTGAGTCAAAATAATTTCTTAACCCGTTGCGCAAAATAGCATTTGGGTTCCCCGCAATATATGCGTCAAAGTAAACACATCGTAACTTATGGATTTCCCAATGTGATATCCCCCATCTTCCGAACGAAAGCCTTTTATAAACCAAATCATTCTTGGAACGTTCTTCGAATGTCTTACAAACTGATCTCGCCTTAAATAGTTGTGCCGAGGAATTCTGACCGACTCTAGACAAGATTTCATCAATCATGTCTCCGGGTAGGTCTCTTAAAATATTGGGTTGTCTATCCATTTTGTGTTTTTATACTGTAAAATAGACAAGAGTTAGATTCATAAAAAATACTTATTAATACAAGCAATTTTTACATATATCATAAAGCATAAGCACACTATATTACATATATTACACCACACGAATACAACTATCTTATTCCGACTCGCTTGTTTCTTCTTCTTTGGTTTTGGTTCGTTTTCCCAAGTTTCTAGGGATATATGATGTTCCCCTAATACGAGCCGTTATTTTCCACATTGGTTTAGAAAAACCTGGTGGTTTAGAGGTTCCCGGGTCATTGTTACAACTTAAGGACTTCGGGGGTTGACGATACATATAAAGTTCATCGGGGTTGGAATTAGATTTCTCTATTTTTATGCCCTTTCCCTTATTATTTTCTTTTGCCTTTTTAAATTCAGTTGGGGTAATTTCTATAACATCATCGGGATTCTCGTCGGAATCCGATTCATCGGAGAATTGGTAATCCTCCCAATATTTTGCTTCCTTGGCGGAAACACCATTGACCATAATTAACTTTGGTCGGTTGGTTGAGGATTTTCTTTTACTTAACCGTTTTATTATTTCCCCCACCGGTTCTATTTCTTCAACCGGTTCCGATTCTTCTTCCGGTTCCGATTCTTCTTCCGGTTCCGACTCTTCTTCCGGTTCCTCTTCGGGAACTTGTGAATCAGTCCACAAATCATTCCAATTTACATTTGACTCTTCATTATTATTAGGTGAGTCAATGGGACTTGTTCTAGAGGTAGACATCTATCACATAATATCAAACACGTTAAGAGATTAATATATCACATAATATTCATATGTTAAAAATATATAGTTTCCAACAAAAATGTTAAGCAATCATTTTTAAAGAAAACACGGTCGAAGTCCAGACTCACTAATGCATCCTAACAAACTCGATAAGACACACTAATGCAAATTTTCTGGTTCTCTAAGACCAACGCTCTGATACCAACTGAAATGTCCCGTTCTTATTGATTAAAAACGTTCCATATTAATTGATTTCGTTGCGAGGTTTTGACCTCTATATGAGACGTTTTTCAAAGACTGCATTCATTTTTAAACAAACCATAACCTTTATTTCATCAATAAAGGTTTAAAAAGCTTTACGTAGATTATCAAATAATGATAATCTAAAATATCCTGTTTACACACGACCATTACATAATGGTTTACAATACAAATATGTTACAACAAAATAAGTTTCTTGAATGCAGTTTTTACACAATATCATACAAGCATGGACTCCAAATCTTGTCCTTATTTAAGTATGCAACAGCGGAAGCTCTTAATAATCACCTGAGAATAAACATGCTTAAAACGTCAACAAAAATGTTGGTGAGTTATAGGTTTAACCTATATATATCAAATCGTAACAATAGACCACAAGATTTCATATTTCAATACACATCCCATACATAGAGATAAAAATCATTCATATGGTGAACACCTGGTAACCGACAATAACAAGATGCATATATAAGAATATCCCCATCATTCCGGGACACCCTTCGGATATGATATAAATTTCGAAGTACTAAAGCATCCGGTACTTTGGATGGGGTTTGTTAGGCCCAATAGATCTATCTTTAGGATTCGCGTCAATTAGGGTGTCTGTTCCCTAATTCTTAGATTACCAGACTTAATAAAAAGGGGCATATTCGATTTCGATAATTCAACCATAGAATGTAGTTTCACGTACTTGTGTCTATTTTGTAAATCATTTATAAAACCTGCATGTATTCTCATCCCAAAAATATTAGATTTTAAAAGTGGGACTATAACTCACTTTCACAGATTTTTACTTCGTCGGGAAGTAAGACTTGGCCACTGTTGATTCACGAACCTATAACAATATATACATATATATTAAAGTATGTTCAAAATATATTTACAACACTTTTAATATATTTTGATGTTTTAAGTTTATTAAGTCAGCTGTCCTCGTTAGTAACCTATAACTAGTTGTCCACAGTTAGATGTACAGAAATAAATCGATAAATATTATCTTGAATCAATCCACGACCCAGTGTATACGTATCTCAGTATTGATCACAACTCAAACTATATATATTTTGGAATCAACCTCAACCCTGTATAGCTAACTCCAACATTCACATATAGAGTGTCTATGGTTGTTCCGAAATATATATAGATGTGTCGACATGATAGGTCGAAACATTGTATACGTGTCTATGGTATCTCAAGATTACATAATATACAATACAAGTTGATTAAGTTATGGTTGGAATAGATTTGTTACCAATTTTCACGTAGCTAAAATGAGAAAAATTATCCAATCTTGTTTTACCCATAACTTCTTCATTTTAAATCCGTTTTGAGTGAATCAAATTGCTATGATTTCATATTGAACTCTATTTTATGAATCTAAACAGAAAAAGTATAGGTTTATAGTCGGAAAAATAAGTTACAAGTCATTTTTGTAAAGGTAGTCATTTCAGTCGAAAGAACGACGTCTAGATGACCATTTTAGAAAACATACTTCCACTTTGAGTTTAACCATAATTTTTGGATATAGTTTCATGTTCATAATAAAAATCATTTTCTCAGAATAACAACTTTTAAATCAAAGTTTATCATAGTTTTTAATTAACTAACCCAAAACAGCCCGCGGTGTTACTACGACGGCGTAAATCCGGTTTTACGGTATTTTTCGTGTTTCCAGGTTTTAAATCATTAAGTTAGCATATCATATAGATATAGAACATGTGTTTAGTTGATTTTAAAAGTCAAGTTAGAAGGATTAACTTTTGTTTGCGAACAAGTTTAGAATTAACTAAACTATGTTCTAGTGATTACGAGTTTAAACCTTCGAATAAGATAGTTTTATATATATGAATCGAATGATGTTATGAACATCATTACTACCTCAAGTTTAGTAGGTAAACCTACTGGAAGTGACAAGAAATGATCTAGCTTCAAAGGATCTTGTATGGCTTGAAAGTTCTTGAAGTAGGATCATGACACAAAAACAAGTTCAAGTAAGATTTTTGCTCGAATTAAGATAGTTTATAGTTATAGAAATTGAATCAAAGTTTGAATATGAATATTACCTTGAATAAGAAAGATAACCTACTGTATATAACAAAGGTTTCTTGATCTTAGATGATTACTTGGAATGGATTAGAAAGCTTGGAAGTAAATTAGTAAACTTGAAGGGATTTTTGAAGTATTCTTGAAGTGTTCTTCCTATGATGATTATATCTTGATTCTTGAAGTGATTTTTGATGAAGATGATGATTAACTACTGGAAAAATACGTTCATAATAGTGTGGGTGTGTTGAGAGAGATTTAGAAAGAGATTTGGAAGTGAAATGGAGTGAATGATGAGTGTTAATTGGTGAGTGGTGAGTGGGGTTAAAAGGAGTTCTAGTTAGTTGACTAGCTCATGGTAGAAGTTAAAATTGATTAGTCATACATGACATAATCAAGAGTGGAATCCCATGCTAGTTCCTATTGGTATATACCCATAGTAAGTACGTTTTGAAGCTGTGTATAATACGGGTAAGAATACGACTAGAATTCTTGATGAAAGAAAAGAATGGGAAAGTAACTGTAACCATTTTTGTTAAGTATGAGTGTTTTGATATATGTCTTGAAGTCTTCCAAAAGTATTTTAATACATCTAAATACACTACATGTATATACATTTTAACGGAGTCGTTAAGTCATCGTTAGTCGTTACATGTAAGTGTTGTTTTGAAACCTTTAAGTTAACGATCTCAATTAATGTTGTTAACCCATTGTTTATTATATCTAATGAGATGTTAAATTATTATATTATCATGATATTATGATATATTAATATATCTTAATATGATATATATATATATTTAAATGTCGTTACAACGATAATCGTTACATATATGTCTCGTTTCGAAATCCTTAAGTTAGTAGTCTTGTTTATATGTATATAACTCATTGTTAATATACTTATGGAGATACTTACTTATCATAATCTCATGTTAACCATATGTATATCCATATATATATCGTCAAGTCGTTTTTACAAGTTTTAACGTTCGTGAATCGCCGGTCAACTTGGGTGGTCAATTGTCTATATGAAACATATTTCAATTAATCAAGTCTTAACAAGTTTGATTGCTTAACATGTTGGAAACATTTAATCATGTAAATATCAATCTCAATTAATATATATAAACATGGAAAAGTTCGGGTCACTACAACTACCACAAGCACTCAGCGGTATTCATGACGTTTTTCATGTGTCCAATCTAAAGAAGTGCCTAGCCGAAGATAATTTGATTATTCCTTTAGAGGAACTGCGTATCGATAACAAACTTCATTTCATTGAGGAACCTGTCGAAATCTTGGGCCGTGAGGTCAAGCAATTGAAGCAAAGCAGAATTCCTATCGTTAAAGTTCGGTGGAACGCGAGGAGAGGAACAGAGTTCACGTGGGAGCATGAAGATCAGATGAGACTGAAGTATCCACAACTGTTTTCCGAGGAAACTACTTCAGCAGACGTTCACTAAAATTTCGGGACGAAATTTTCAATAACAGGTGGGTAATGTAACAACCCTGATTTTTCCGTTACTTCCGTTAACCTTCCGTTAGTTTATTTAACGGCGATTATTTAGTTATTATGTGTTTATGTGCAACAAATGCGTGCTTGATCTTTGGAGGGTTACAATAATTAATATGGGTTGATATTAATTCATATAATTATTTCGAATAATGAAATACGATAAAAACGATACGATTTTGATAATTGCTTTTTGAGCAACGAAACGCTCGGGTTTATTTTAATAATTAATTTATTAATTATTAACTTTTTAAAAATAATTAAATTATTGGGTTTTTAATAAATTAACGTTTGGTTGCGTTTAACGATCGGTTTAGCGTTTCGGGCCTTCGGTACATTTAAACGGCACTTGAAACGAACCACACTTTATGATCAAGCAAGCCAAAACATAATATAAATCAATTTTAATAAATATACTATATAATTATTATGTTTTAAACTTACTTTCAATTTTTTAGAATTTATATAGATTAAAACGCGAGAAATTGACGTTTAACGTTCCAGTTTACGTTTTCGGCTGACGACACTTCAAGGCTCCTAACCGGATCCCATAGAAAGTCATCTAGAATCATTTTAGAGTCCATTAACTTCTATTTGGACCCTCTTGGCCGAAATTCTTCACCCGCCATGGTCCATATGTTATTTTCATGGCCCGTTAATGTTAAAACCCAACTAGTTAAGCCCTTTAAGCCTTTTAATCCCTAAATAATTATAACAAAAGAAGGGGAACGACTTGTAGCTGCTCCCATTCGTGATTTGCAGCCCCATATTCATCATCTAGGTCGCCATCTTCATCTCGTTCAATCCCCATCAATTGCTTGCTCGTTTGCTTAATCGTTTATGTATTCGTGATCCTCTCGTTCTTCTCTACACGTATCTACTTGCAATTTGTTATTTGAAGGTATAAAACCACTAACACTAATCTTATTAGATCTGATTTTAATCAATTACATAGTGTACAAGAGTCAAGTGCTCAATTGATTGCGATTAAAGTTGTTGTTAGTTGTTTATTTGCTCGATTGTTGTCTTTTTATGAAAATCGAATTTGATTGTTATGAATCTTAGTATATGAGTTTATGTACTGATCATATAATGTATTTAGATGGATAGATCTCAAAAAAATTAATAAATTTGGACTTTGGATTTGCATGATTTCGTTACCGGATGCTTAAGTTATGATTAATCGAAGTTTCGTTAGGGTTTCACATGTAATCCGAATTTTAGGAGTTGCATGCTTTGTGTTTTAGTTTATATAAAGTGTACTACTGTATTCCTTGTGAAAATTTATGCAATTTAGACTAAATATTTGTGATAACCCGAAAATTTCCAACCAAATTTAAACTTTAATCTTTATATGTTTCCGACACGATAAGCAATATTTGTTAAGTTAAATTTCAAGAATTTTAAACTATGTTCATACATTCATTCAACCTCGACCAAGTTCCAACGATTCACGAACCATTAAACGAATATGATTATATATGTATATGTGTATATATATTATAACTTGAAACGTAAACAAAATATTAGATTAAATACTTTATATGATTGTATCTGTTTCAAAATGTTTATCAATGGAATTAGAAGATAAGATCAAATGATTGAATTATCAGATATATTGAATTATGATTACAAGTCTCTGTTGAAAGGCCCACGTTGATTTGAGAAATCTTTCTATTTTAACAATATTCGGAAAATGGTAAAGTGATTTATAAATAAGAACAAATTATTAATCATTGAGAACTAGACAAAGGATAGTGGAAGATTGAATCTCATAAAGACTCGATTGATCTATTTAGTTTCAAGCGTACAAAAACGTTTTCAGTTTAAAAAGAACTTTATTATTAAAACGTATATAACTTTTATAAATATCTAGAACCACTTTTGACAACTCATTACTTAACTAGTATGATAAAGATAACGATATTTATATTTTATTTTATTAAATATATATAATGATTTAAATTAATATTATATATATTTATACACGTATTATATGTATTATGTAGTTTTATACTTTTACTATACTTAAACTTTACCTTTACTTTATTTTTACTTTACTTTAACTTTAATAATTAACTTTAATAATTCATACTTTAATAATTCACTTTAATAATTCATACTTTAATAATTCACTTTAATAATTCATACTTTAATAATTCACTTTAATAATTCATACTTTAATAATTCACTTTAATAATTCAAAATTCTATTATAAATAGAATTCAATAGGTTTCATTATTTCATAGAAACTTGAAAATATTTTTCTCTAAACTCTCTCAATCGATTTACATATATATATATTTACTCCGTATTATTTCAAGATATTATTAGTATACATAAAATATTACGACGGAGTGCTGTCCGAGTGATTTCAAAATTGTTTTTCGAGTGGGATAGGATTAAGGAAATTATGGGTTATAGCTATGGAGGTGATTGAGTATGGTTCATGGGTATGCTCGTGAGGTCAATATAGTGTTTATCATTTCCGTTGCGTCTACGTACCTTTCCTGCAATATTGAATCTCAATATTGATACGTGAGTACTCATAATTTAACTTTTACATACTAATAGTGTATCCCTGACTAGTGCTCGAGTATTTAGGATTATGCATGCTTGTACTTTTGATATTGCCCTTAGACAGGTTATGTTGAATCTTGAATTAGTTACACTTGCGGTTGAGATAAGGTATAAGATATGCATGTCCTTAGAAAGCTAGCGAAAAATTAAGAACTTTCCTTTAGATATCGAATGGTTTCGATGAACGGATTAGAAGTTATAATCAATTGAATTTTCGATATTTTTATTAAAAATGATTATTATTATCGTCGTTTTTATCGTCGTTCTAGTTTTATCTTATTATTATCATTATTATTATCTTTATCAATAAAAGAGATTTATCATTAAAAAATGTTATTTTTTTATTACTATCGTTATTATCGTTAAAGTTATAATTAGTATTATTATTATTATTATTATTATTATTATTATTATTATTATCCAATTATTATTATTATTATTATTATTATTATTGGTATTATTATTATTATTATCATTATTAATATATATATCATTATTTAAAAATAGTTATTGTTATTGTTATTATTATTATTACTATATTATCATTAAGATAATTATTAGTATTATCGTTAATAATGTTATAGTAACTATCATTATTAATATTAGTGTAATTAAAACAAATATTTGTAACACCTAATTATTTTGATTACTATTATTATCATTATTATGAACACGATATAAAAGACGATTAAAAGCTATTAAATGAAACGATTAGGAAATAATGGGTAAGAGTTTCATGATGAAATTAAAATATTATAAGATATTGATTTAGATAAAATTATCGTTCTTATTATTTTTATCATTACTATTATTATTAAAAGTATCGTTAGTATTAAAACTATCATTTTAACAAAAATTGTCATTTTAATAGAAATGTCATTGTTACTATAAAATATCATTATTATTATTATTTTAAATAGAATTATTATTTTAAAGATAATATTAAAAATTATCGTAAATATTAAAGTTATCATAATTAGAATTATCGTTTTATCATAATATCATCTTAGTAATTATAAATATTGATATTTTTATAATAATAATTATTATTACAAAATAATACAACTTTTACTTACTATCATTATAGATATTATTTTATCAAATAAATATGTGATACAAACATATTTTACTACGTGTAATAACTTACTTTAATAATACCTATCATATTATCTTTATGATATTAAATGAACCCTATAAATTTTATTACTTAAATATATATAAAAGTATATTTTATTATATAAATTTAATATAAAATTTTATTTATTAATAAATAAATTATATTATTTACTCTAATAAATCTTTTAAAAATATTTAAAAATATAAAACGACGATATTTAAACTATATATTAATCATGTATAGATTTTTGAAAATTATTTTGAGTCAAATTTACTTTTGTTGACTTTTGCATATTAGTCTCGAGCATTAGGATTGTGGTACACTATGACTTGACCTAATTTGTTAGATAAATATTGACCAACACATAAATATATATAATTAATTTAGGTTCGTGAATCCGAGGCCAACCTTGCACTTGTTCAATGACGTTATATGTATTTTTACTACGAAATACAGTATGGTGAGTTTCATTTGCCCTTTTTTACTCTTTACGTTTTTGGGCTGAGAATACATGCAAATGCTTTATTAACTGTTTTACAATATTTATATGCGTGAGTTTCATTTGCCTTTTTACCCTTTATATTTTTGGGACTGAGAATACATGCGCTTTTATAAATGTTTGACGAAATAGACACAAGTAATTGAAACTACATTCTATGGTTGAATTATCGAAATCGAATATGCCCCTTTTTATTAAAGTCTGGTAATCTAAGAATTAGGGAACAGACACCCTAATTGACGCGAATCCTAAAGATAGATCTATTGGGCCTAACAAACCCCATCCAAAGTACCGGATGCTTTAGTACTTCGAAATTTATATCATGTCCGAAGGAGGATCCCGGAATGATAGGGGATATTCTTATATGTATCTAGTTAATGTCGGTTACCAGGTGTTCACCATATGAATGATTATTTTTGTCTCTATGCATGGGACCTATATTTATGAGAACTGGAAATGAAATTCTTGTGGTCTATTAAAATGATGGAAATAAATGATTATGATAAACTAATGAACTCACCAACCTTTTGGTTGACACTTTAAAGCATGTTTATTCTCAGGTGTTAAAGAAATCTTCCGCTGTGCATTTGCTCATTTTAAAGATATTACTTGAAGTCTTTCATAGCATATTTCGAAGAACGTTGCATTCGAGTCATTGAGTTCATCAAAGATTATTATTAAATCAATTTATAGTTGGATAGTGGATATTATGAAATGGTATGCATGCCTGTCAATTTTCGATGTAAAGAAAGATTGTCTTTTAAAAACGAATGCAATGTTTGTAAAATGTATCATATAGAGGTCAAATACCTCGCAATGTAATCAACTATTGTGAATCGTTTATAATGCATATGAACGGGTCCTTTCAGTTGGTATCAGAGCGGTGGTCTTAGCGAACCAGGTCTGCATTAGTGTGTCTAACTGATAAGTCGATAGGATGCATTAGTGAGTCTGGACTTCGACCGTGTCTGCATGTCAAGTGTTTTGCTTATCATTTTGTGTCGAAAATTAACTACTTATCATCCTCAGGAAATTACCTGCTTATCATTTTTAGTCTAAGACACGTCTTGCTGCATTGATTGCATGAATAGTGTATAGACAAAAATTCATATCTTAGCATATCTGCTAAATCATATCTTATCGTATCTGTTACTTTAAACTTTGCCTGACATATCCCGCAAAGTCCTCTGTAATCTACGAAATCTTTTGATCTATATATATATATATATATATATATATATATATATATATATATATATATATATATATATATATATATATATATATATATATATATATATATATATATATATTCTATGTAATTAGAATACCATTCGATAGCCGGAAAATCATTTCATATCGAAAAACCCTTTATTCAATCGTACGAAATGGAATTCGTCATTAGTTCAAGTTCCTCAGATTATGAAATGGAATCCCACTCAAGCTCCGAAAGCAGTGTGACCGGAATGGATCAACCAATTAGGCATCATCTATTCTGGATGAATTGGGGATGGGTTCGTAGCCTCCTCAATCATTGGAGACAAGAAGAAGGTGATCCCTTCCATCCACCACATTGTCCTCTTGACGAAGAACCTGAAGCACTTACCGGCGAACCTGTCCGAAACACTATTTTCTCTCTCATTTCCAGAGTATCTCGTCACGATTATATACTACATCAAATTCTAGATTTTATTTATCCGCTTGTCCGAACTGACAATCATCCCGGTGTAATAGAAGAAGTCAACGAGCTTCGCACTCGGGTAGTGGCTTTGGAGAATATGGTGCAAAGGTTACAAACACCAGCAGCAGCACCAGCAGCATAATCAGTACCACCAACATCAACGTCAACAGTACCATTACCACCCCCAACCACAACTGCGTCATAAACCTCAACTCCACAATCTGTCCCACGAGTATCAAGGTCATACGTCCTATAAATAACATGGAAGACCAACAACAACAAACGATGAAGTATTAATTCATGACTTCATCGGAGAAATATTTTACGGTGATTATGTAATCTCTAAAATTTTAGAGATTACTTATTCTAGATCTAACCATAAATCAGATGAGTGGACCGAAATGATAAATGAAATCCTGACCATAATGGTGCACGATTTACAAATTAGACTTGTTTTACCCACAGCATCAACAGTACCGCCAGCATCACCAGCATCGTCAGTGTTGTCAGCATCAGCATTAGCAGCACCTATAACCTCACAAGCTCCGCCAGTTCAAGAATCACCGCGGACATCATTATGAATCAACAACGAGTATATTGTATCAACGAGTTATGAAGAATTAACTCATTTCCACTGAAGGATTTATATGTATATCTTATATATAAACCTTTAAACCATAATAAATCTTTCCGTACTAAGCTATTATGTGTGAATCTTAACTACTCGGTTAATTCATATTACTAATATGCAATAATGCACGTCCTTCGTCCGCAACTTAACTATCGTTAACTACAACCTCTGTCTCAATTCAATAAATTCCAATTCATAATAAATCAAGTGTATTATTCAAATATATGTTGATTTTACACTTTCGTCATCAATGTACTCGAAACTTTTCAGATAACATCATTCGTACTTTGCGAAGTTCACAAGAATTTAATGAAAACCAACATCATGCCCCAACAAATAACGAAGTATTGATTCATAATTTCAATATTATTGAAGTAATACTTATGTAATCTCTAAAGCCTTTAAGGGATTATTCAATTCTAGTTTCAACCGTAAATTAAATGAGTTTAATTTAATATTAACTCATTAAATCGATATTACATCTGAAGAAAATATATATATATATATATATATATATATATATATATTTTCAAAAAGACTGTAATAAAAATTCTTTTGTACAAAATATTAATTGTGAAATATTTTTTTAACGGGTAGGTTATACCCGAGAGATATATAAATTCACAATTAATATGTTACATTCTTCAAATCTGATTCAACAATCATCAACTATACTCACTATTTTCTCAAATAATATATATTCTTTTATAGGAATCAAAACAACCATACTCATTCAAAATTTAATTGCATATTCTGATTTTGAAATCTCAGAATTCAACTCGAGATATGACCGAAATCATCACTCTTAGATCCTTACATCTTTCACAAGCTATACTTTGACTTCAAAACTGCGTTAGACCATCATATGTATATTAACGATTACAATCTGTGTTCAAAACCCTTCAAAATTCCTGAAGACACTTCAAATAATAAACAATCGAGATGATGATCCAACCACATATTAACCACAGTCTTGCATCTGAAAAGCTCTCGAAACCAGAGTCATAATTTAACACGTATCAGAGTCAGACCCTTTGGCATTTATTAGCAAAAATAACTTTGCGATTCCTTTTCAAATTAGTCAGTTTTGTCACAGCTTTAGCAAGTCAACTTCGAATTTTTAGTTGAAACAGTCTTATTATAACCTTGATATAGACGTTGCCCTTTCGTCATCGTTACCGGAGAACCTTTTATGTCTCACCACATTAAAAATAAACTTACCAACAACTTCACTGATCTTTGACTTTCCGAAAAGTCATTATATTTATCAAAACCCCATCATTTACTCATCCGCATCTTGTAACAAGAATTGTCATGCCAATTACTGGGAATCAGCAATTAGTATTTTGAAATCTTGCAGCATGTTTCTGCCAACAGTTATAGGTGTATATATAACGTCTATCTCCTAGACTTATATACTTTGAATGTGAAGTTTCTGAAAAACACCCTAAACTGCGAACTAGTTCTCCGAAGTTTGGAAAATGCTGATGAAGCAGCAAAAACTGTAAACGACCTTAACAGTCAAAAGTTTGATAATAAAGGATAGTGTGTTGGAAAAGCTTAGAAAAAGAGAAGGTTTGAAACTGGAAAACGGATTAAGCAAACCATGAAGGAGGCTATGGACAAATCACAAAGACTAAACCTGCCTTCAAAGAATCCAAATGATTCAGTGTCTGCTGAAATTATTATCAAATACCTATCTCCTGACTCTAAACCCTTGTGAATAATATTCTTCATCATCCTCTGATCTTAGATATTCTAAAATATCATCATATCTTTCATTATAAATATCCTCCATATTTCTGAAGATATTTTCTTAATTTTTCTTATTTGAAATCATTTACCTCTTCGCGCTATCTGTATTACATCATAAAAGAAACTATTTTATTTTCTAAATTCTGAAACATTCAAGTTTAAAATAGAAATATTTTGAAGTAGTGTTGGGAACTGAAGCATGAATTAGTATAATATAATGACACTTGATCAACGTGATTATATTACAGTAAGTCATGCTGAGTTTCTAAATGGAACGTGATGATTCACAGATCATAACATCATCATGTGCCATGTTATACGAGTCTTGTATTCTATTTAACCTCTAAAATATCAAGAAAATATTTCTTGATGATTCGGCCTTTTCCAAGGTATTCTAGTAATTTGACAAGTCAAGATCGTGCCATCACAATTTCCTTCCTAGAACATTAACAATGTTCATTTCGAAATTCATATCTGTGAATTCTGGACCATTACAAGCGGTGCTTAATCGCAAGAAGAAGAAACGAAAGGACAAAACTCCGAAATAGAAATTGGGGTATAAATTGCAGCAAATAAAAGAGAGCATTAATTGTGAATGATAATGATTATAGAAGACAGAAGCAGAGACTTTAAAATATAAGGGAACATATAAAGCCCAACGATAAACCATAAATTATAAACCATATATATCGATGCATATAGCAATACAAAGACACGGGAGAACTAGAAACACTATAAACCCAAGAGTATAGTAGAAGTAAATAGATTCTTCCGGCGGTAGATGAAAAAGAAGAATGACCGATATGAAAGTTAGAAGTATATCGAGAATCAGAACTGGATGGAGCATATTGATGAATACTTTAAAATATGAGTTGAGGGGGAAAGAATAGAAGGTGATGAAACATGACTAGGAACTTAGAAATCAACAGATTTAACTCACACAATGGTGGAATAAGTGAATCAAATCCTCTAGTGAATAGGTTAAGTTTTTTTTTGATTAATTTAGTTAAATCACAGCTAAATCAAGTGTGATTAGATCAACACCTAGAGCTATTATTCACCACCTGGGTGATTTGGACTGAGAGAGAATCGGAGGAGCTCACTAGATCTGAGTGTGTGTAACAAATGAGAGGCTTAACCTAAAATGAAGAACATAAGACTTTATATACCCCTGCTGTTGACTCACCCATACGATTCATTCATCACACGTACGAGTTGGCTTCATCAGCCGTACGGGTGATCACTCACTCGTGTCTTCTTATTTAGGTCGTAATTGTGACTTAGCTCAGCATCAACCATGCGTATGAGCCTGTCAGCTGTACTAGTAAGGTTTCACTCGTATGTCTAACTAAGTCTAACATAGTCAAACATCTAAATCTCGTTCCTGTAACCACATACAAACACGGATAGTATAATAACGAACAATCATGGTGGCCTGTAAACTGTTGTACATGCAATGGACGTGGGTAGATGTCTAGGGACTTGCATAAAATGTATCAACAGAAGGTGTGAGTTGTAAGAAAATGAAGGAGGTGAATTTATAAGAAAATCTCCGACAGAACAATTAAAATGGACGATCGCATTTAAAGCGGATCCTAATTCCCTTTATTACCGGAGAATCAAATCTTATTAAGAAGATTTTCTTCAAATCCCTTGAAATCTGGGAATCAATCATATATACGTCAAATGATAAGATGAATCTACACTTACTCATTTCACTCTTCTATGTTAGCTTCATTCGTACTCTTCATATAAATGGATTGTTTATCTAAATTATTCGCTGATAATAAAACTCTAATTTTCAGCCCGTATGCATCATGAAAACATACTTATTATCATTCACGACCTTTCCACTCAAATTTCGGGACGAAATTTCTTTAACGGGTAGGTACTGTGATAACCCGAAAATTTCCAACCAAATTTAAACTTTAATCTTTATATGTTTCCGACACGATAAGCAATATTTGTTAAGTTAAATTTCAAGAATTTTAAACTATGTTCATACATTCATTCAACCTCGACCAAGTTCCAACGATTCACGAACCATTAAACGAATATGATTATATATGTATATGTGTATATATATTATAACTTGAAACGTAAACAAAATATTAGATTAAATACTTTATATGATTGTATCTGTTTCAAAATGTTTATCAATGGAATTAGAAGATAAGATCAAATGATTGAATTATCAGATATATTGAATTATGATTACAAGTCTCTGTTGAAAGGCCCACGTTGATTTGAGAAATCTTTCTATTTTAACAATATTCGGAAAATGGTAAAGTGATTTATAAATAAGAACAAATTATTAATCATTGAGAACTAGACAAAGGATAGTGGAAGATTGAATCTCATAAAGACTCGATTGATCTATTTAGTTTCAAGCGTACAAAAACGTTTTCAGTTTAAAAAGAACTTTATTATTAAAACGTATATAACTTTTATAAATATCTAGAACCACTTTTGACAACTCATTACTTAACTAGTATGATAAAGATAACGATATTTATATTTTATTTTATTAAATATATATAATGATTTAAATTAATATTATATATATTTATACGCGTATTATATGTATTATGTAGTTTTATACTTTTACTATACTTAAACTTTACCTTTACTTTATTTTTACTTTACTTTAACTTTAATAATTCACTTTAATAATTCATACTTTAATAATTCACTTTAATAATTCATACTTTAATAATTCACTTTAATAATTCATACTTTAATAATTCACTTTAATAATTCATACTTTAATAATTCACTTTAATAATTCATACTTTAATAATTCACTTTAATAATTCAAAATTCTATTATAAATAGAATTCAATAGGTTTCATTATTTCATAGAAACTTGAAAATATTTTTCTCTAAACTCTCTCAATCGATTTACATATATATATATATTTACTCCGTATTATTTCAAGATATTATTAGTATACATAAAATATTACGACGGAGTGCTGTCCGAGTGATTTCAAAATTGTTTTTCGAGTGGGATAGGATTAAGGAAATTATGGGTTATAGCTATGGAGGTGATTGAGTATGGTTCATGGGTATGCTCGTGAGGTCAATATAGTGTTTATCATTTCCGTTGCGTCTACGTACCTTTCCTGCAATATTGAATCTCAATATTGATACGTGAGTACTCATAATTTAACTTTTACATACTAATAGTGTATCCCTGACTAGTGCTCGAGTATTTAGGATTATGCATGCTTGTACTTTTGATATTGCCCTTAGACAGGTTAGGTTGAATCTTGAATTAGTTACACTTGCGGTTGAGATAAGGTATAAGATATGCATGTCCTTAGAAAGCTAGCGAAAAATTAAGAACTTTCCTTTAGATATCGAATGGTTTCGATGAACGGATTAGAAGTTATAATCAATTGAATTTTCGATATTTTTATTAAAAATGATTATTATTATCGTCGTTTTTATCGTCGTTCTAGTTTTATCTTATTATTATCATTATTATTATCTTTATCAATAAAAGAGATTTATCATTAAAAAATGTTATTTTTTTTTATTACTATCGTTATTATCGTTAAAGTTATAATTAGTATTATTATTATTATTATTATTATTATTATTATTATCCAATTATTATTATTATTATTATTATTATTGGTATTATTATTATTATTATCATTATTAATATATATATCATTATTTAAAAATAGTTATTGTTATTGTTATTATTATTATTACTATATTATCATTAAGATAATTATTAGTATTATCGTTAATAATGTTATAGTAACTATCATTATTAATATTAGTGTAATTAAAACAAATATTTGTAACACCTAATTATTTTGATTACTATTATTATCATTATTATGAACACGATATAAAAGACGATTAAAAGCTATTAAATGAAACGATTAGGAAATAATGGGTAAGAGTTTCATGATGAAATTAAAATATTATAAGATATTGATTTAGATAAAATTATCGTTCTTATTATTTTTATCATTACTATTATTATTAAAAGTATCGTTAGTATTAAAACTATCATTTTAACAAAAATTGTCATTTTAATAGAAATGTCATTGTTACTATAAAATATCATTATTATTATTATTTTAAATAGAATTATTATTTTAAAGATAATATTAAAAATTATCGTAAATATTAAAGTTATCATAATTAGAATTATCGTTTTATCATAATATCATCTTAGTAATTATAAATATTGATATTTTTATAATAATAATTATTATTACAAAATAATACAACTTTTACTTACTATCATTATAGATATTATTTTATCAAATAAATATGTGATACAAACATATTTTACTACGTGTAATAACTTACTTTAATAATACCTATCATATTATCTTTATGATATTAAATGAACCCTATAAATTTTATTACTTAAATATATATAAAAGTATATTTTATTATATAAATTTAATATAAAATTTTATTTATTAATAAATAAATTATATTATTTACTCTAATAAATCTTTTAAAAATATTTAAAAATATAAAACGACGATATTTAAACTATATATTAATCATGTATAGATTTTTGAAAATTATTTTGAGTCAAATTTACTTTTGTTGACTTTTGCATATTAGTCTCGAGCATTAGGATTGTGGTACACTATGACTTGACCTAATTTGTTAGATAAATATTGACCAACACATAAATATATATAATTAATTTAGGTTCGTGAATCCGAGGCCAACCTTGCACTTGTTCAATGACGTTATATGTATTTTTACTACGAAATACAGTATGGTGAGTTTCATTTGCCCTTTTTTACTCTTTACGTTTTTGGGCTGAGAATACATGCAAATGCTTTATTAACTGTTTTACAATATTTATATGCGTGAGTTTCATTTGCCTTTTTACCCTTTATATTTTTGGGACTGAGAATACATGCGCTTTTATAAATGTTTGACGAAATAGACACAAGTAATTGAAACTACATTCTATGGTTGAATTATCGAAATCGAATATGCCCCTTTTTATTAAAGTCTGGTAATCTAAGAATTAGGGAACAGACACCCTAATTGACGCGAATCCTAAAGATAGATCTATTGGGCCTAACAAACCCCATCCAAAGTACCGGATGCTTTAGTACTTCGAAATTTATATCATGTCCGAAGGAGGATCCCGGAATGATAGGGGATATTCTTATATGTATCTAGTTAATGTCGGTTACCAGGTGTTCACCATATGAATGATTATTTTTGTCTCTATGCATGGGACCTATATTTATGAGAACTGGAAATGAAATTCTTGTGGTCTATTAAAATGATGGAAATAAATGATTATGATAAACTAATGAACTCACCAACCTTTTGGTTGACACTTTAAAGCATGTTTATTCTCAGGTGTTAAAGAAATCTTCCGCTGTGCATTTGCTCATTTTAAAGATATTACTTGAAGTCTTTCATAGCATATTTTGAAGAACGTTGCATTCGAGTCATTGAGTTCATCAAAGATTATTATTAAATCAATTTATAGTTGGATAGTGGATATTATGAAATGGTATGCATGCCTGTCAATTTTCGATGTAAAGAAAGATTGTCTTTTAAAAACGAATGCAATGTTTGTAAAATGTATCATATAGAGGTCAAATACCTCGCAATGTAATCAACTATTGTGAATCGTTTATAATGCATATGAACGGGTCCTTTCAATATTTGCATCGAAAGGTTATGTAATGCTCCCGATATGATAAAACGAAGTTTTGATTTGTAAAGTATGCTGAATCTGTTTTTAAGTTTACATAAAAATTGCTAGAACGAATTAGGAATTTATTTAGACTTTGAGATTCTGGAATATGTTATTTTAAGTGTTCCTTGACATGTTTCATTTGTATGCGAACTTGCGAGAACGTGATTTGCCATGATTTATATGCTTATCTTTGTGATGTGTTCGATTGATGTTCAAAAACTGGAGAGTCTGTAATGTTTTACAAAACTGTACGAATTGGCTAAAGCAATGCTTCTGATTATTTTATCACTATAATATTCAGATATTTCAAGATGACACCAATTGGCCGTTCATCAAAATCTATTTTGTATATTTTATGAAAAATGTTTAAAAACTGACGCGCGAGCAGAAATTTCTGTAACGAACCTGAACTTGATCCTTTCTGATTCCTGACTTTTAATTATTGTATGAGACCCTAGCCAGACTTTTTGGAATCAATTTTAAGTCTATTTATGATCTGGAGTTTTCCATGTTTATGTGAATTTTTTACTATGAGATAATATGCTAGGTATGCTACGTGTTCACGGATTTGGTGCACAACGATAAACTGAAATTGTGAAAATGATTATTCATGACCTAAAACGTATTGTATGACTTAGGTTTGACATGTTGACTAATATTTGAGATGAACCTACTGATGTTGACTTTAGTTGACCACAGTGACCAAGTTTGACTTTCGGTTGACTTTGTTTGACTTGCATGATATAGTTGACTTTTACTTTGAAACGCGTCGAGTCGAGCAATAAGATAACGTACACTATGAAACCACACTTATTTAAGATACTTATATTAACCAACCTACATATGTATACTTAGGTTGCATTACTCGGCTATAAACCATGCAAGTTATTTGTTCACTTTTCATTCCGAGCTTATTCAAAGGTGAGTCTACAGTCCCGCTTTTTACATGTTTTCAGGGATGAGAATACACGCTGTTACATTTACATTTTCAATTACTTTTATATTGACATGAGTACTACATATGCATATTGAGTTTGTACACAAAGCCTCTAGCTTGAATACTTTTAATACCATCAGTGTAAGCACAATTTAGATGGACGGATCCGTTAGGTTGACAACCTCACCCACTATAAAAGCAGTGGTGAATTTATTTTAAACATTAGATACACTCGTACAGGTGTATAACATTTTAGGAGGTAAAGGCGGGTATAGTGGCATCTATACTCATGTTAATGCTAGTAGTCAGGTGCTCGGTGTATGCAGCGATAGAATCTCGTGGTCAAGGAAATTAAACTATTTTTCTGATAACTGTTTTTCAGATACTATACAACGATATTTAAACTATGGTTTACGAGCAAATGAGATAAAACTTGACAGGGTGTTGTCTACAAATGATTGAAATTTGACATGGTAGTGTCAACAAACTTTTGAAAGAGCAACAGTGTTGTCTAAAAACTTTAACATTAAACTTTGGTGGTCTTTCACTAGTAAACGTTTTCGAAATTTTATTTCTTAAACATACTGTATTGTTTACCTAAAACCTGTAGATTCACTCAACATTATTGTTGACCTGTTTTTGCGTGTTTTATTCTCAGGTATTAATTGCTTCCGCTGTAGAATATTGCTGTTATGTAGAAGTCAAGCCAAGCACTGGGGCCAGAGTTAACATTCCGTTAAAGGGATTTGACGGGGTGTTACAGTAGAAATGTTTTAACTTATGATCTAATGTTCAATTGAAATGGTTTCAAGTCTTTAATCTAAATACTTGGTTAATAAGTTTATTTATTAAGTTAATATATATATATATATATATATATATATATATATATATATATATATATATATATAAGGATATAATTTACAAATCTAGGGTTTATGGTAATGAGTTAGGGTTTGTGATGATAAGATAGGGTTTTAGGACTTTATGCAAAATGTGTGAAGTAACACTTAATCAAGTAAAACCTAAAAATGTATCCTTAGAGTTATACAAACCCTAAAATAAACCAAGACATAGATCCTTAAATTTACTCGTCAAGTCGGAAATTGTAACTTAAAGAAGTCAAACTAGACAACTTAAGTCGAAAAGCTAGAGTTGTGACACAATCACAATGCATAAACTAAATATCCGCAATTTACAATAAGCTAGCATCGCCAATAGCATATAGTTCACACTTTAATATGCTAACACAAAACTCACACAACCATGGTTAACCAATAGTACAAGGGAGTGGTGCTCGCAAAGGACCATCGGTGTTCACAACATCCGTTAGTGTGCTTAACATGTCGTATAACTAACCCCCCGGCTGGTGTCTTAACACGTCAACTAGTCCACCCGTCGCGTAAAATATGGTGTCTTAGCACTTCGACTAAACCACAATTCACGCTACACATGTAAATACATCATATACATACACGTATAATTATTCCACTCACCTCATAAACTCGAGCATTACAAACTATGAGCGAAATCGCCACCAAACGCAACCGAGCAAGCTTTTACCTATAATACGCATGTAGGTATACAACACAATCAACATACATTCTCTACAAAAGAATTCGACGCCAACATCCTTAACCAATGGTTTCTACCTACCTCCACAATCCGTCAATTTAGACAACTAAAGTGGACTTCACCAATTACTACTACGGGTGGTAATTCCGACCCATTCAAACAAGTACAAACTAACACTTATTACATTTGATCTTACAAAATCAACCCATAAGTGCAACTTGACCCAAATGGCACTTAACCACCAAAACAAGTCAAGTTTGACTAGACCTGGCAATTCAAACCCAGATTGTGTTTATCAGGTATTTTGGGCCTTACATATTTACCTATTGGGTTTCCTTTTCAATAAAATCAAAGACTTAGTAGGTTAAATGGGCCTAAATAAATTATAAGCCCACTATCACTCAGGTTAATTGGTTATCTAATTTACCTATTGGGTATTAACCGCATGTCCATTGGTAAATTAGTATTATTAGCTGTCACTTGTTGGTTCCACACTTCTGCTCATCATCACACTGCGATCCCAAAATCAAAAACCCTATCGACGTTAAGACTCAAGACGACAACGAATACAAATCTGCTCATCTTCTCCAATTTCTCAATTCTCAGCAATGATCTAAAGTGTTTATCAAAGGGTTTTTTCATCCAAATCTTCTCATCTTTTCCAATTTCTCAGTAGGTATGGTTCCAAATCTGGTCTGATCTCTATACCGTTTAACCAAATTATTTCCGTATTCATTCGAATTGTTTAATTTCTTCTATTTCTCATGCTCTATATAATGTCGCTTATTAAATTTGTGTTAAATAACTACGAAGTTTGTGTTTACTCTAGGTTAATGATTTATTTGTATAAGCTATTTGCAATTAAAAGATTTAAAAGAGTTGTACTTAGGGGGTTTTTTTATAATCGAATTGTACTTCTATTTGTAACGATTACAGATTTTGAATTTGTGCTACTTGACTGTTGTTATGTTTGGAATTGTACGAATAATCTGATTTTGGGTTCAGTATGTTATACGTTTCAGATGCGATATTTATTTTGTATGTTACCTGCTTATTCAGTTACGTAATCGTGCTTATTAACTTGAAACCAAATCAAGAAGGTTGCATTGTATTTTAGTTTTAATTTGGGCTGTAATTTCGTTATATGTAATAATGAAGTAGAATTCATTTGGTTAGATAGTTATGTTTTTTCTTTGATTTATCTATGTAATGTACTGCATTCAGATGAAGTAGAATGAACATCAATGAATGGAAAAGTTTGTGATCCAATTTGAGCTAATGTGTTGCTTTGATTTATCAATGTAATGTTACTCTTGTTATTCTTAAATGTATTGTTTATGCAATGTCAATTTGAGCTAATATGCAGTCAACCAGTCATATATGTTTTTGACACTTTGTATAGCACAATTTTGACTTTCAGTCATGTATGCTTTTGATTTGCAGTCATGTATGTCAGTTTGAATAATTTGTGCTAAAATGCAGTCATATAAGCTTTTGATAATTTATATACCATGTGCCTTGTAGCACAATTTTGTATAGCACAACTGCTTTTGACTATTAGCACAATTTGTATAGCAAAATTTTAATAACAATTTGTATATATGCAGTCATATATGCTTTTGACATTTTGTATACCATTTGACTTGTAGCACATATGCTTTTGACTTGCATAGAATTTTACTTGCTGCAAATTTTTGTGTTGTACTATGCTAATGATAAATATGCAATCAAAAATAAATATTAAAATAGTCATATACGCAGTCAAAAATCAAGATAAAAAATCATCAAATATAGTCAAAATAGTAAAAACTAGTCCAAAAAATAGTTTGCTAATGCTAATGTGTGTTGTGTTATGCTAATGCTAAATATTCAGTCAAATTTCATGACCAAAAAATAGTCTAAGAAACCCAACATAGTGTTCGATTTCTAGTAGTTACTTATTAACTTCTGATATTAGTTCTTTTAAAGATCTAAGATATAGATTTTTGAAGTGCTTCCAGTTTCTGCTAGGCACCTTTTGTTAAATAACGAGATTATATACTATATCTTGACTGTTGAATTATTTTCATTGCTGATGTCTACTGATGTATATACTATATATTGTGTCACTTTGTTTAACTAATAAATGAGTAACTTATGATCTTTTCTTAATTGTTTTTGAAGAACCATGTCAGAGAATGTTCAAGATCAACCTATGAATGAAGGACCGATCGAAGAAGATGCATGTTCATCTACAACGGGTCGACAACAACGTTCTCATGTATGGGACTATTTTGAAAAAGTACCGTTAGAGCCCGACGAAAAATAAAAGGCAACATGTACCGATTTTGGGTTGTTGTTTAAGACTTAGCATGGAACTACTAATATGAAACGTCACATTTCTAAATGTTTTAAGCTTGATGATTCTGGTCCATTACAGAAGCGTATACGTTTAGATAAATCGGTGTATAGAGAAAAAGTGGTAATTTCAATTATTAAACATGGCTATCCATTTCGGTATGTTGAACACGAGGCAACACGAGATTTACATAGATTTTTACATCCGGATACAAAGACGATAACAAGAAACACAGCAAAGGATGATGTTCTGAAGATTTTTAAGAGGGAAAAAGCGATTCTTAAACGCAAGTTGGGGGCATAGCTAGTAGAATATGTTTTACATCAGATTTGTGGACTTCAATTACATCCGATGGTTACATGTCGATGACTGCTCATTATCTGGATGAAAGTTGGACTTTAAGGAAAAAGGTGTCGAATTTTCGATTTATACCCCTTCCGCATAGTGGTACCTTATTAGCAGAGTATATGGTTAACTTTTTAAAAGAGTAAGGTATTGAGAAAAAAGTTTCTGCATAGTGGTACCTTATTAGCAGAGTATATGGTTAACTTTTTAAAAGAGTGAGGTATTCAGAAAAACGTTTTCACAATTACGTTGGACAACGCATCATAAAATACTAGTTTGATTGATTCATTGAAAAGTCATTTAGCACTAAATGATGGGTTAGTTTGTGGCGAGGACGTCATGCACATACGTTGTGGTGCACATGTGTTACATCTGGTTGTTCAGTCGGGATTGAAAGTTATTTAGAGTGCCACTGAAAAAGTTCAAGATTCTGTTAAATATTTTAGAGGAAGCGCGACTAGAAAACTTAAGTTTGCCGAATGCATTGAACATATTTCATTACGGTGTGGTAGACATGTACGTCAAGACATAGTTACAAGATGGAATTCTACATATTTAATGCTTGATTGTGCGTTAGTCTATCGTCGGGCTTATGAGCTGTTGGAACTAGTAGATAAGGACTTCAAAACATGTCCAACACAAGAGGAGTGGACGAGAATAGAAGCAATCAAAGAGTTCTTGGAACCATTTTACATCATCACAACATTGTTTTTCGGGAGCAATTATCCGACCTCTAACTTGTATTTTCATAATGTGTGGAAAATTCAATGTCGTATTCAAGAAGAGATGACAAATCCTGATCTAATTATAAGTGAGATGGGTTTTGAGATGAAATCAAAATTCGAAAAGTATTGGGAGAATTATAGTATGATATTGTCTTTTGTTATTATCTTGGATCCACGGTATAAGGTGAAGATCGTGGAGTATTGTTATGATAAACTTGGCATCCATGATATGGACCTAAAAGAAAAAGTGGACAGTGTTGTCAATGGTTTAAAGAGGTTATATAAGGAGTATGAGTCGTGTTCTAACATGGTGCGTGGTTCGAATTTAGGAAGAAGAAGATCAAAAGCCGGTAAGGGTGATGATTTAGATGGATTTGATTCATATCAAAGTAGATTTAGCGAACAAGAGAATGAAAAATCTCAACTGGAGCAATACTTAGTCGAGGCTTTACTTGACAGAGACGAAGATATTGATATTTTACACTATTGGAGAAATAATCAAGGGAGGTATCTGAGACTACCCGTCCTAATCCATAAGGACGAATACAATAACATATGGTTACATTGCGAGGTATTTAACCTCTATATGATAAGTTTTACAAACATTACATTCGCTTTTAAAAGACAACTTTCATTTCATCGAAAGTTAACAGGCATGCGTACCATTTCATAATATATCCAAACTATAAATGACTTAATAATAATCTTGTTGACTTCAATGACTCGAATGCAACGTCTTTTGAAATATGCCATGAATGACTCCAAGTAATATCTTTAAAATGAGCAAATGCACAGCGGAAGATTTCTTTAATACCTGAGAATAAACATGCTTACAAGTGTCAACCAAAAGGTTGGTGAGTTTATTAGTTTATCATAATCATTCATTTCCATAATTTTAATAGACCACAAGATTTCATTTTCATTATAAAGTGCAGGTCTGCTCACTGCTGTAAAAAACCATTCATATGATGAACACCTGGTAACCGACATTAACCATAAATGCATCTAGCATATCCCCATACAGGCACCTCGTATGTATATAATATAAACCTCGAAGTACTAAAGAGTTCAAATTCTCTGACTGGGGCTTATCAAGGCCCATAGATCTATCTTTAGGATTCGTGTCAATTAGTGGACTGGTTCACTAATTCTTAGGTTACCAAGCTAAATAAAAAGGGATACGCGGTATAATAATTCATCATAGAATGTAGTTCATGTACTTGTGTCTATTTTGTTAAACATTTATAAAAGCGCATGTATTCTCAGTCCCAAAAATATAATAAAAAGGAGTAATGAAACTCACGTTACTGTATTTCGTAGTAATTATGCATATGAAGGCAATGAACACGTGTAAGGTTGGCCTCGGACTGACGAACCTATATTAAGTATATATATTTATATTGTGGTCAATATCTGTCTAACAATTTAGGTAAGGTCATAGTGTATCACAATCCTAATGCTCGAGATTATCATGCAGAGGTTAACAAAAATCAATTTGACCCAGAATGACTTCAAAATATATACATGTTTATTATATGACTTAAATATAGTCATTTTATATATTTAAATATGTTTATCAGATTTTATTTGGGTAAATAATACAAGTCCTTTATTATTAATAAAAAATTTATATTAAAATTTATATATGGTGAAAATATACTTTTATATATCTTAAGTAATAAAATTTATAAAGTTCACTTAATATCATAAAAATATAGTGGTATGTGTTATTAATATAATTATATTACGTATGGTAAAAATATCTTTGTATCACATATTTATTTGATAAAATAATATTGATAATAATAATAATAATAAGTAAAAATTGTATAATTTTGTAATAATAATAATTATTATTATTCTACTAATAATAATAATAATGATATTTTATAATAAAAATGACATTTCTATTAAAATGCTAATTTTAATAAAAATGATAGTTTTAATATTAATAATACTCTTAATAATAATAATAATAATAATAATAATAATAATAATAATAATAATAATAATAATAATAATAATAATAATAATAATGATAAACATAATAAAAATGATATTTTTATCTAAATCAATATCTTATAATATTTTAATTTCATCATGATACTTATACTCATTATTTCCTAATCTAATTGTTTAATAGCTTTTAGTCCTCGTTTATATCGAATTCATAATAATGGTAATAATATTAATCATAATAATTAGATGATACTAATATTAGTTTTAATGATAATGATACTAAAAATGATAATTATGATAATACTAATGATAATACTAATGATTACTATAAGGATAATAATAATAATAATTATTATTATTATTATTATTAAATAATAATAACGGCGATAATAACGATAATAATAATAATAATAATTTTAGTAATAATACAAAAGTTAATGATAATTCAATTGGATATACCTCTTAATCCGTTCATCGAAATCATACGCTTTCTAAATGAAAAGTTATTAATTTTTCGTCAGTTTTCCAACGACATGCATATCATATACCTTATCTCAGTAGCATATGTATCTAATTTTTGATTTATCATAAACTATCTAATCGACAAAATAAAACATACAAGCATGCATAATCCTATATACTCGAGCACTAGTCAGGGATACACTATTAATATATAAAAGATAAGATATGAATGCTCAGGTATCAATATTGTGATTCAATATTGCAGGAAAGTACGCAGACTCAACGGAGATGATAAACACTAAATCGACCTCACGAGCATACCCCCAACAATACCCATAACCTCCTTAGCTATAGCCCATAATTTCCTTAGCTTTAACCCACTCGAAAAACCCATTTTAAAATGACCTCGTCGTAGTATTTTATGTATAATACTAATAATAGTACTCATAATTATAAGATTAATAATAATATTAATCTTAATAATAATAATAATAATAATAATAATAATAATAATAATAATTATTATTATTATTATTATTATTATTATAATTATAATTATAATAATAATAATAATTATAATTATAATAATGGTAATAATAATTATAATATATATATATATATATATATATATATATATATATATATATATATATATATATATATATATATATATAGAGAGAGAGAATTATGCGAAAGATAGATAGATAGAGTGATTCAGAAAACTGGAAATCGTTCAAGCTTTATAGAAGTATCCTGACAAAACACCTCATGCGATCGCATGAGGTTTGTTAGTGCTTCCCATGCGATCGCATGAGCACTCTATGATAGCTCAAATGCACGTAAATCTTCTGCCGACACTTTACATTCTAAAATTTATATATATTATTTAATATATAATATATTTAATCTTTAGAATTAATTAAATATTATATTATATTCTCGTGTATAGTTGATTCGTAATTTTAGCACCGATGAATTGTACGTTGACGCTCGACTTACGTACCGGTTTTGGTTTTTCGAACGCCCTTTCGTACGCTTAGAAAACTTGTACTTTACATTTCGCGACACGTACCTTTATCAATAATTAGACTTATTTAACCAATAATTACACTAATTGAAAT
Source organism: Rutidosis leptorrhynchoides (assembly GCF_046630445.1). Lineage (NCBI taxonomy): Eukaryota > Viridiplantae > Streptophyta > Magnoliopsida > Asterales > Asteraceae > Rutidosis > Rutidosis leptorrhynchoides. Next base: position 267,931,567 of record NC_092334.1, read on the forward strand.
GTTACTTATTCATTTGAGTGTTTTGGTCATTTGCTTCTATAAATCAACGTCTCGTTGTATATATATATATATATATATATATATATATATATATATATATATATATATATATATATATATATATATATATATATATAATAGTATCATTTTACCTCAAAACGTTTTATAACTAAATTAATATTAAATTTTATTACATTATAATATATATATATATATATATATATATATATATATATATATATATATATATATTCATTTCGAAATATATATTTAAAATATTTATTTAACAATATAATATATAGTTTTTTTAAAAAAATTTATTATATTTCAAAGTTTATTATATAATTTAAAATCATTTCAAAATTATTATTTAGTAATACTTTTTCCTTTTTGAAACAATAAAATATATTTGTAAATTTACAACATAAAGCTTTAATTAGTTTCTTCAAATTTTTATATACATAAACAAGTTACCTTATAAAACGTTTTAATAATAAATTTCTTTTTAAACTGAAAGAATTAAAGTACGTTTGAAACTAAATCAAATAAATATGAAACTTTTGTTTTCCAAAACTAAAGATATTTAAGAATCATTTTGTCAAAAAATTAAAATAATGAGAATCGTTATATCATAACATGTTTTAAAAAAGTAAAGTCATATATGACGCATAATAGGTTTCAAGTTTCTGAATCATCATTTGTTGGTGAAGCATAGAATAAAGTTCGATGGCTAATTAAATGTAGGAAATCATCTTAATGTAAAATGTCGAGTTACTTAACTTGTCGGTGTCCAACATCTAAGTTATTTACACTTCACTTTCTTACTTTTACCTTAAATAAAATGAAAGTTAAATTAGTTATCTTATTAAAGTCACAAGGATATTATTGTAAAGCATAAATTGGAATTCAAACAAGAATCTCCACTAACATTTGTTTGACACTCGATAATTGGCACTTTGTTCTCACTTGTAAATCACTTTACCAATTATTCCGAATACCGTTAAAAGGAACGATTTCTTAAATCATAGTCGACCTCATAACAGAGACCCGTAATCATAATCACAATGTATCTGATAATTCAATCATTTGATATTATCTTTTAATTTCATCGATAATTATATTAAATATATATTGAAACAAATACGTTCATGTAAAGTATCTTACATCTAATACTTTGATAACGTTTTCAATTAATATAACTATATCTTATAAATATACATATCTATACACATAGATGTTCGTGAATCATCGAGTACAGTCAAAGGGTAATTGATTACATGAACATAGTTCAAAGTTTTTGAGATTTCAACATTACAGACTTTGCTTATCGTGTCGTAAACATTACATCATTTAAAGATAAAGTTTAAATTTGGTCGGAAATTTTCGGGGTGTCACAGTACCTGCCCGTTAAAGAAATTTCGTCCCGAAATTTGATTGGAATGGTCATGGCTGACAATAAGTATGTTTTCATGACGCATACGAGTTGAAAATTAGAGTTTTATCATCATCGAGTAATATAGACAAAATAATTTGATTTGGTGAAGAGTACGAGTGAAGCTATCACAGAAAAGTGAAATGGGAAAACTAAAATTTTGTCATATCTTTTGACGTAGATAGAGTTGATTTTCGGAGTTCAAGGGATTTAATGAAAATCTTCATAATCTATAAGATCTGATTCTTCAGTGAATAAGGAAGTTAAGATCTCTTTAATTAAATGCGGTAATCTGTCTCGATTGCTCTGTCAGATATTTTACTATATATTTACCCCCTTCGTTTCCTTGTTTCCACAACTCACACCTTCTATTCTTTCTCCCTCAACTCATACTTTAAAGCATTCGTCAATATGCTTCATCCAGTTCTGATTCTTGATATACTCCTAACTTTCACATCTGTCATTCTTCTTTTTCATTTGCCACCGGAAGAATCTATTTACTTCTACTATACTCTTGGTTTTATAGTGTTTTTAGTTCTCCCGTGTCTTTATATTGCTATATGTATCGATATATATGGTTTATAATTTCCGGTTTATCGTTGGGATTTATATCTTCCTTTATATTTCGAAGTCCCTGCTTCTGTCTTCTATAATTATTGTCATCCACAGTTGATGTTCTCTCATATTTGCTGCAATTTATACTCCAATTTCTATTTCGAAGCTTCATTCTTTTGTTTTCTCTTCTTGCCATTAAGCACCGTATGTAATTGTCCAGAATTCATAGATATGAATTTCGGAATGAACATAGTTAATGTTCTAAGAAGGAAATTGTAATGACACGATCTTGATTTGTCAAATTATCAGAATATCTGAAAAAGACCGAATCATCAAGAAAATATTTTCATGATATTTTTAGAGATTAAATAGAATACAAGACTCATGTAACATGGCATATGATGACGGTATGGTCTGTGAATCGTCATGTTCCATTAGAAACTCAGTATGACTTACTGTAATATAATCACGTTGATCAAGTGTCATTATATTATACTAACTCATGCTTCAGTTCCCAACACTACTTCAAAAACATTCATATTTTAAACTCGAAGGTTTCAGAATTTAGAAACTAAAATAGTTTTTTTATGATGTAACACAGATAGCGCGAAGAGGTAAATGATTTCGGATAACAATAGTTATGAAGATATCTTCAGGAACATCGAAGATATTTATAATAAAAGATATGATGATATCTTTGAATTTCTAACATCGATGGATGATGATGAAGGTTTGTCCGTAAAGGTTTAGAGTTAGGAGTAAGGTATTCGATAATAATTTCAGCAGACACTGAATCATTTGGATTATTTGAAGGCAGGTTTAGTCTTTGTGATTTATCCACTGCCTCCTTCATGGTTTTCTCAATCCGTTTTCCAGTTCCAAACCTTCTCTTTTTCTGAGCTTTGCTAACAACTATTCTTTATCATTAAACTTTTGACTGTTAAGGTCGTTTACAATTTTTGCTGCTTCATCAGCATTTTTCAAAATTTCGAGAACTAGTTCGCAGTTTAAGGTGTTTTTCAGAAAATTCACATTCTAAAGTATGTAAATCTTGGAGGTAGACGTTATATGTATATATATAACTGTTGGCGTAGAATTGCTACGAAAATCGAGAATAATGATTCAAGCTTTTTGGTATGGCAACTACCATTACAAGATGCAGATGAGTACATGATAGGGTTTCAATGAATAAGTATAGTGATTTTTTGGAGAGGCTTGAAGATCAATGAAGTTGTTGGTAAGTTTATTGCTAATGTGGCGGGATATAAAAGGTTCCCTGGTAACAATGATGAAGGGGTAATCGTTATAATATGGCTTATTCAAATGAACAGTTAAAGTTGCTTTGCTGGAGCTATGACAAACTATCTATTTTTAAAAGGGATTGAAAAGTTATTTTTGGTAATAAATGCCAAAAGATCTGGCACGGATACGTGTTAAACTATGACTTTGGTTTCGAAAGTTTTTCAGGTGCATGACTGTGGGTAACATGTGGTTGGATCATCATCTCGATTGTTCATTATTTGAAGTGTCTTCAGGAATTTCGAGGGGTTTGAACACAGATTGTAATTGTTAATATACATATGATGTTCTAGGATTTTGAATGATACAAATATTTTTCTGGGTTCTATGAATATAAATGATGTTCTAGCACAGTTTTGAAGTCAAAGTATAGCTTTGAAAGATGTAGGAATCTAAAAGTGATGATACCGGTTATATCTTGAATTGAATTCTGAGATTTCAAAATCAGAATATGTAATTGGATTTGAATGAGTATGGTTGTTTTGATTTCTATAAAAGAATGTATATTGTTGTGAAGGTAGAGAGTATAGTAGATGATTTGTTGAATCAGAAACTAAGAATGTAACATATTAATTGTGAATTTATATATCATTCGGGTATTACCTACCTGTTAAAAGTTTCACAAGTAATCTTTTGTACGAGAGAATTTTATTACAATTTTTATGAAAATATTAATATGTATATTTTCTTCAAATGTAATACAGATTTAATGAGTTAATATCATATTAAGCTCATTTGATTTTCAGCTGGAACTAGAAATGAATAATCTCTAAAACTTTAGAAATTTCGTAATCTTCGTAGATTATCACTTCGACGTAAATGAAATTATGAATCAATACTTCATTATTCATTTTTATTAATATTTACTCAGTGAATGATGTTGGTGTTTGTGGGATTCTTGTGAATTTCGCAAGGTACGAATGATGTTTCTAGAAAGTTTCGAGTACATCGAAGTTGAAAGTGTAAAATCAAACATGTAATTGATTAATACACTTGATTTATTATGAACTGGAATTCATTGAGTTTGGAACAGAGATTGTAGTTAACAATGGTTAAGTCATTAACGAAGGATGTACATCATTGCATATTAGTAATATGAATTAACCGAGTAGTATCTACCCTTATTTAATTCATTCATAATAGCTTAATATGAAAAGATATACTATGGTTTCAAAAATTTATATATATAAGTTATACATATAATTTCTTCAGTGGAAATGAGTTAATACTTCATAACTCGTTATTTCAATATATCCCTAGGTGATTGTGGTGTTGGTATCGTTGGTGGTTATGTAGCTGGTGAAGCTTGTAGTGTTACTGGTGTTGCTGGTGTTGGTAATACTGAAGGTGCCGGTGATGCTGACGGTACTGTTGATGCTGTTGGTAAAACAAGTCTAGCTTGTAAATCATTCACCATTCTTGTCAGGGTTTCTATTCTTCCCTCTATTATCTATATTCATTCACTCAACTGATTTACAGTTAGAACTAGAATAAGTGATTTCTAAAACATTTAGAAACTACATACTCTCTGCAGAATATTTCATCAATGAAGTGATGAATCGTTACTTCATCGTTTATTGTCGTTGGTACTACTTGGTATCTATGGTGTGTATGATGTTAATGCTCGAGGTACAGATTGTCATGTTGAGGTGTGGCATGCGGATGTTGCTGTTGGTGGTGGTGATGGTACTGTTGGTGTTGCTGATGGTGGTACTGTTGCTGCCGGTGCTGCTGCTGGTGCTTGTAACCCTTGCACCATATTCTCCAAAGCCACTACCCGAGCGCGAAGCTCGTTGACTTCTTCTATTACACCGGGGTGATTGTCGGTTTGGACGAGCGGATGAATAAGATCCAAAATTCAAGATAGTATATAGTCATGACGAGATACTCTGAAAATGAGAGAGAAAATGGTATTATGAACAGGTTCGTCGGTAAGTGCTTCATGTTCTTCGCCAAGAGGAAAATTTGGTGGATGGAAAGGATCACCTTCTTATTTTCTCCATTGGTTTAGTCGGCTACGAACTCATCCCCAATCCATCCAAAATAGATGATGGCTGATTGGTTGATCCATTCCGGTTACACTGTCTTCGGAGTTCAGGTGAATATCCATATCGGAATAGCTGTCGGAGTTTAAGGAATTTGAACTTGATACGAGATCCATCTTGTATAATTAGGAAGATGATTTTTGATATGAAATAGATTTTGGATTGGTACTCTTTAATACATAATTTACATATGTATATATAATACCAAAATTCCATAAATCACGGAGGGATTTTCGGAATATATCAGGTAAGGTTTAAAGTAATAGATATGCTAAGATATAAATTCGTCTGTACACTATGTATGCAATAAATGCAGGAAACATGTCTAGACTTAAGATTACTAAGCATGTAATTTCCGACGAGAAATGATAAGCAAAAGTTTTTGACTTGCAGTTAAGGTCGAAGTCCAGTCCTATTAATGCATCTTAATAACAATCCGTTACACACACTAATGCAAGACCTGATTCGCTAAGACCACCACTCTGATACCACATTAGACGAACCGTCCTAATCCATAAGGACGAATACAATAACATATGGTTACATTGTGAGGTATTTAACCTCTATATGATAAGTTTTATAAACATTGCATTCGCTTTTAAAAGACAACTTTCATTTCATCGAAAGTTGACAGGCATGCATACCATTTCATAGTATATCCAAACTATAAATGACTTAGTAATAATCTTGTTGACTTCAATGACTTTAATCCAACGTCTTTTGAAATATGCCATGAATGACTCCAAGTAATATCTTTAAAATGAGCAAATGGACAGCGGAAGATTTCTTTAATACATGCGAATAAATATGCTTACAAGTGTCAACCAAAAGGTTGGTGAGTTCATTAGTTTATCATAATCCCATAATTTTAATAGACCACAAGATTTCATTTTCATAATAAAGTGGAGGTCTGCTCACTGCTGTAAAAATCCATTCATATGATGAACACCTAGTAACCGACATTAACCAAAAATGAATCTCGCATATCCCCATACAGGCACCTCGTCTGTATATAATATAAACCTCGAAGTACTAAAGCAATTCAAATTCTCTGACTGGATCTTGTCAAGGCCCATAGATCTATCTTTAGGATTCGCGTCAATTAGTGGACTGGTTCACTAATTCTTAGGTTACCAAGCTAAACAAAAGGGATACGCGGTATAATAATTCATCATAGAATGTAGTTCAAGTACTTGTGTCTATTTTGTTAAACATTTATAAAAGCGCATGTATTCTCAGTCCCAAAAATATAATAAAAGGGAGTAATGAAACTCACGATACTGTATTTCGTAGTACTTATGCATATGACGGCAATGAACAAGTGCAAGGTTGGCCTCGGATTCATGAACCTATATTAAGTATATATATATATATATTTATATGTTGGTCAATATCTGTCAAACAATTTAGGTTAGGTCATAGTGTATCACAATCCTAATGCTCGAGATTATCATGCAGAGGTTAACAAAAATCAATTTGACCCAAAATGACTTCAAAATATATACATGTTTATTATATGACTTAAATATAGTCATTTTATATATTTAAATATGTTTATCAGATTTTATTTGAGTAAATAATACAAGTCCTTTATTAATAATCAAAAATTTATATTAAAATTTATATATGGTAAAAATATAAAAAATATACTTTTATATATCTTAAGTAATAAAATTTATAAAGATCACTTAATATCATAAAAATATAGTGGTATGTGTTATTAATATAATTATAGTACGTGTGGTAAAAATATATTTGTATCACATATTTATTTGAAAAAATAAAATTGATAATAATAATAATAAGTAAAAATTGTATTATTTTGTAATAATAATAATTATTATTATTCTACTAATAATAATAATAATACTAATATTTATATTTACTAACAATGATATTAATTATAATAGAGTAATAATTCTAATCATGATAGTTTTAATAATAACGATACTCTTTAATATCAACTGTGAAAATAATAATTCCATTCAAGATGATAATTTTTAATAATAATAATACTAAAATGATAATAATAGTGATATTTTATAATAAAAATGACATTTCTATTAAAATGCTAAGTTTAATAAAAATGATAGTTTTAATATTAATAATACTTTTAATAATAATAATAATAATAATAATAATAATAATAATAATAATAATAATAATAATAATAAAATAATAAAAATGACATTTTTATCTAAATCAATATCTTATAATATTTTAATTTCATCATGATACTTATACTCATTATTTCGTAATCGAATTGTTTAATAGCTTTTAGTCCTCGTTTATATCGCATCGCATTCATAATAATGGTAATAATATTAATCATAATAATTAGATGATACTAATATTAGTTTTAATGATAATGATACTAAAAATAATAATTATGATAATACTTATGATAATACTAATAATTAATATAATGATAATGATAATAATAATCATAATCATAATAATAATAATAATAATAATAATAATAATAATAATAATAATAATAATAATAATAATAATAATAATAATAATAATAATAATTATTATTATTATTATTATTATTATTATTATTATTATTAAATAATAATAACGACGATAATAATAATAATAATCATTTTAGTAATAATACAAAAGTTAATGATAATTCAATTGGCTATACCTCGTAATCCATTCATCGAAATCATACGCTTTCTAAATGAAAAGTTATTAATTTTTCGTCAGCTTTCCAACGAGATTCATATCATATACCTTATCTCAGTAGCATATGTATCTAATTTGTGATTTATCATAAACTATCTAATTGATGAAATAAAACATACAAACATGCATAATCCTATATACTCGAGCACTAGTCAGGGATACACTATTAATATTTAAAAGATAAGATATGAATGCTTACGTATCAATATTGTGATTCAATATTGCAGGAAAGTACGTAGACTCAATGGAGATGATAAACAGTAGATCGACCTCACGAGCATACCCCTAACAATACCCATAACCTCCTTAGCTATAACCCATAATTTTCTTAGCTTTAACCTACTCGGAAAACCCGTTTTGAAATGACCTCGTCGTAGTATTTTATGTATAGTACTAATAATAGTACTCATAATTATAAGATTAATAATAATATTAATCTTACTAATAATAATAATAATAATAATAATAATAATAATAATAATAATAATAATAATAATAATAATAATAATAATAATAATAATAATATTAATTATATTATATATAGAGAGAATTATGTGAGAGATAGATAGATAGTGATTCAGAAAACTGAAATCGTTCAAGCTTTATAGAAGTATCCTGACAAAACACCTCATGCGATCTCATGAGGTTTGTGAGTGCTTCCCATGCGAAGCTATTTTACCTTTGGGATACTATTGATATTGGGCTACGGTTGTGGACTACTTTGGGCTATAACAAAAACCCAATTGTTTTTTTCTTCTTTTGATCGAAGCTATTTTAAGGCTACTGCTACGTTCTATGTTCCTACGCCTATTTTTGTAAAATTTGATGAAGTGTACAGTGAAAAAGGACGATGTTAGATGTTAAGAAGATGAGAATGATTAGTAAGACGATAAACTTTGTGACGATATTCGATAATGATTATGTTGAGGTTGTGGTTATGATATGATGATGAAGATATGAATTAAATGGGTTTTGTTTAAGAAGAAGACAATAAGTTTCAAATGGTTAAATAAATTTAACTTACTAGTTAATTCAAGAAAGTAATAACGGTTCAATGGTTCATGGTGTCAGTTGGGTTACGGTTGGTTGTGAGTTCGATCCCAGGCTACAACAAATTATTTTTGTGATTATATTGGTGCATGCTACTGTAGCAGCCCAACCACACAAGCCCATCATCTAAACTACTAATGCTTATTGGGCCGTGTAATTAGTTAGCTAATTGGGCCGAGATCAAATTTTCTATTGGGCCAAGAAGATAGATGGGTATGATGATGTCGTAATGGTTTAAATGGTGTTAGGCTGTGATTAAAATCAGAAAAAGCTAAGTCAGAGGAGTGGTGTGGGATGTTATCAGGTTAGTAAGAGGTCTCGGGTTCTAGTCCGGGCAAGAGCGTATATTTTTTTTAGCTATTTTCTCCAAAGGTAGAACTTTATAATTATTATTAATTTTATTATTATTAATATTATTATTATTATTATTATTATTATTATTAGTATTATTATCATTGTAGTTAGTAATATAATTATTAGTATTATTATTGTTAATATTATGATTAGTAAAATAAGTATTATTAAGTATCATTCTTAAAATTATTATTATTATTATTATTATTATTATTATTATTATTATTATTATTATTATTATTATTATTATTATTAACTATCATTTTATTAAAATCTTTATTTTTAACAATATTAGTATTATTATTTTTATCATTATGATTATTATCCTTAATAGTAGTATCATTCCCATTAATAAGTAACATTATTATTAACATATCATTATAGTAATATTAAAATATTTTAATGAAACACATAAGTTACAAAATGATATCACTAATAAATACGTATATAAATTGGTCGATTACAATTATATGTGTTAATGTATATATAAATGATATAGGTTCGTGAATCCAAGGCCAACCCTGCATTATTCAATGCCGTCATATGTATTTTTACTACAAAATACAGTATTGTGAGTTTCATTACTCCCTTTTTAAATGCTTTTGCAATATATATTTTTAGAACTAAGAATACATGCGCTGCTTTTATAAATGTTTTATGAAATAGACACAAGTAATTGAAACTACATTATATGGGTGAATAATCGAAGCCGAATATGCCCCTTTTGCTTGGTAACCTAAGAATTTGTAAACCGATCTACTAATTGACGCGAATCCTAAAGATAGATCTATTGGGCCTAACGAACCCCATCCGTTGTTGCGGATGCTTTAGTACTTTGATATTGTTTTATCATGTTCGAAGGATTTCCTGGAATGATAGGGGATATTCATATATGCATCTTGTTAATGTCGGTTACCAGGTGTTCAATCCATATGAATGATTATTTTTGTCTCTATGCATGGGACGTATATTTATGAGAACTGGAAATGAAATTCTTGTGGTCTATTAAAATGATGAAAATGATTGATTATGATAAACTAATGAACTCACCAACCTTTTGGTTGACACTTTAAAGCATGTTTATTCTCAGGTATTAAAGAAATCTTCCGCTGTGCATTTGCTCATATTAGATATATCACTTGGAGTCATTCATGTCATATTTCAAAAGACGTTGCATTCGAGTCGTCGAGTTCATCAAGATTATTACTAAGTCAATTATAGTTGGAAAAATTATGAAAGGGTATGCACGCCGTCAACTTTTTATGTAATGAAAGTTTGTCTTTTAAAAACGAATGTACTATTTGTAAAATGTATCATATAGAGGTCAAGTACCTCGCGATGTAACCAAATGTAATGTATTCGTCCAGATGGATTAGGATGGGTCGTTATATCACACCTTCTATTCTTTCTCCCTCAACTCATACTTTAAAGCATTCGTCAATATGCTCCTTCTAGTTCTGATTCTTGATATACTCCTAACTTTCATATCTGTCATTCTTCTTTTTCATCTGCCACCGGAAGAATCTATTTACTTCTACTATAATCTTGGTTTTATAGTGTTTTTAGTTCTCTCGTGTCTTTATATTGCTATATGTATCGATATATATGGTTTATAATTTCCGGTTTATCGTTGGGCTTTATATCTTCCTTTATATTTCGAAGTCCCTGCTTTTGTCTTCTATAATTATTGTCATCTACAGTTAATACTCTCTCCTATTTGCTGCGATTTATACTCCAATTTCTTTTCGGAGCTTCATTCTTTTGTTTTCTCTTCTTGCCATTAAGCACCGTATGTAATTGTCCAGAATTCGTAGATATGAATTTCAGAATGAACGTAGTTAAAGTTCTAAGAAGGAAATTGTAATGACACGATCTTGATTTGTCAAATTATCAGAATATCCAGAAAAGACCGAATCATCAAGAAAATATTTTCTTGATATTTTTAGAGATTAAATAGAATACAAGAGTCGTGTAACATGGCACATGATGATGGTATGGTCTGTGAATCGTCATGTTCCATTAGAAACTCAGCATGACTTACAGTAATATAATCATGTTGATCAAGCAATATATATTATCTCGAATCAATCCACGACCCAGTGTCTACAAGTCTCAGACTCGATCACAACTCAAAGTATATATATTATTTTGGAATCAACCTCAACCCTGTATAGCTAACTCAATCATTACTGCATATAGAGTGTCTATGGTTGTTCCGAAATATATATATATATAGATGGGTCGATATGATATGTCAAAACATTGTATTCATGTCTATGGTATCCCAAGATTACATGATATATGTTAGAATACATGTATAATACAATATAAGTTGGTTAAGTTATGATTTGTATAGATTTGTTACAAATTTTACGTAGCTACAAGAAGCAAAATTATCCAATCTTGTTTTACCCATAATTTCTTCGTTTTAAATCCGTTTTGAGTGATTCAAGTTGCTATGGTTTCATAATGAACTGAAATTTATGAAACTAAACAGAAAAAGTATAAGTTTATAGTCTGAAATACAGGTTACAAGTCAATATTGTAAGAGGTAGTCATTTCAGTTGAAAGAACGACGTCTTGATGACCTTTTTGAAAAACATACTTCCGCTTTGAGTTTAACCATGATTTTTGGATATAGTTTCATGTTCATAAGAAAAGTCATTTTCCCAGAAGAACAACTTTTAAATCAAAGTTTATCATAGTTTTTAATTAACAAACCCAAAACAGCTCGCGGTGTTACTACGACGGCGTATGTCCGGTTTTACGGCGTTTTTCGTGTTTTCAGGTTTTAAATCATTAAGTTAGCATATCATATAGATATATAACATGTGTCTAGTTGATTTTAAAAGTCAAGTTAGAAGGATTTATTTTTGTTTGCGAACAAGTTTAGAATTAACTAAACTATGTTCTAGTGATTACAAGTTTAAACCTTTGAATAAGATAGTTTTATATATATGATTCGAATGATGTTATGAACATCATTACTATCTCAAGTTTTGTGGATAAACCTACTGGAAATGAGAAAAATAGATCTAGCTTCAAAGGATCCTTGAATGGCTTGAAAGTTCTTGAAACAGAATCATGACACGAAAACAAGTTCAAGTAAGATTTCCACTCGAAATAAGATTTTTATAGTTATAGAAATTGAATCAAAGTTTGAATATGAATATTACATTGTATTAGAAAGATATCTTACTGTAATAAGAAAGATTTCTTGAGCTTAGATGATTACTTGGAATGGATTAGAAAGCTTGGAAGTAGACTTACAAACATGAAAGTGTTATTGAAGTTTTCTTGAGTAGTTGTTTTATAAGTTGATATAGGTTAGGATTTATTAGCTAGATTGATGTATATTATGAAGGAAATGATGAAGAACACTTAGAACATCAAGAGAGAATAAGAGAGAGATGTGTTTGGTGCATGAATGTTGAAAAATGAAAGTGATAATGATGATGATGAAAAACGTGAACTAGGTCTTCATTTAAGGTCACATTAGTTTGTAATTTTGTGAGATATTTCGTGCTAGTTGCCAAATGGTTAGTTCCACATGTTTGTTGACTAAATGAGGGCTACTAAGAGCAGATCATTGGTGTGTGTATACCAATAGTAAATACATTTAGAAGCTGTGTATTGTACTAGTATAAATACGAGTGCATACGAGTAGAATTGTTGATGAAAACGAATGAGGACGTAATTGTAAGCATTTTTATTAAGTAGAAGTTCTTTGATATATGTCTTGAAGTCTTTCAAAAGTGTATAAATACATATTAAAACACTACATGTATATATATACATTTTAACTGAGTCGTTAAGTCATCGTTAGTCGTTACATGTAAGTGTTGTTTTGAAACCTTTAAGTTAACGATCTTGTTAAATGTTGTTAACCCATTATTTATTATATCTAATGAGATATTAAATTATTACATTATCATGATATTATGATGTATTAATATATCTTAATATGATATATATACATTTAAATGTCGTTACAATGATAATCGTTACATATATGTCTCGTTTCGAAATCCTTAAGTTAGTAGTCTTGTTTTTACATATGTAGTTCATTGTTAATACACGTAATGATATAATTAATTATAATTTTATCATGTTAAACATAGTGTGTTCATATCTTAATTCAATACATATGTATTTATTTTAATTAAACGTTGTTATAACGATAATCGCTATATATATCGTTTCGAGTTTCTTTATTCAATAGTCTCATTTTTATGAATATAACTCATTGTTAAAATACCTAATGAGATACTTACTTATCATAATATCATGTTACCTATATATATAAATATATATATATATATATATATATATATATATATATATATATATATATATATATATATATATATATATATATATATATATATATATATATATATATATATATATATATATATATATATATATATATATATATATATATGTCATCATATAGTTTTTACAAGTTTTAACGTTCGTGAATCGCCGGTCAACTTGGGTGGTCAATTGTCTACATGAAACTCATTTCAATTAATCAAGTTCGATGAATTGGAGTTTTTCATTGATTTGGATTTCGTCTAACGGAATAGTGAGATCTTCTTTAGCAAAACATTTCTTCAGATTCGAGACATGAAAAGTATTATGTACCCCGGCGAGTTATGGAGGTAAGTCAAGTCGGTAAGCTACTGGTCCGACACGATCTATAATCTTGAATAGTCCAATGTACCTTGGATTTAGTTCCCCCTTTACCAAATCGAACAACGCCTTTCCAAGGTAAAACCTTAAGCATGACCATCTCTCCAATTTCAAATTCTACATCTTTTCTTTTAATGTCAGCGTAGCTCTTTTGTCGACTTTGGGCGGTTTTCAACCGTTGTTGAATTTGGATGATCTTCTCGGTAGTTTCTTGTATTATCTCCGGACCCATAATCTGTCTATCCCCCACTTCACTCCAACAAATCGGAGACCTGCACTTTCTACCATAAAGTGCTTCAAACGGCGCCATCTCAATGCTCGAATGGTAGCTGTTGTTGTAGGAAAATTCTGCTAACGGTAGGTGTCGATCCCAATTGCTTCCGAAATCAATAACACATGCTTGTAGTATGTCTTCAAGCGTTTGTATCGTCATTTCGCTCTGCCCATCAGTTTGTGGATGATAGGCAGAACTCATGTCTAGACGAGTTCCCAATGCTTGCTGTAATGTCTGCCAAAATCTTGTAACAAATCTGCCATCCCTATCAGAGATGATAGAGACGGTTATTCCATGTCTGGAAATGACTTCCTTAAAAAATAATCGCGCCAACTTCTCCATTTTATCATCTTCTCTCATTGGCAGGAAGTGTGCTGACTTGGTGAGACGATCGACTATTTCCCAAATAGTATCAAAACCACTTGCAGTCCTTGGCAATTTAGTGATGAAATCCATGGTAATGTTTTCCCATTTCCATTCAGGGATTTCAGGTTGTTGAAGTAGACCTGATGGTTTCTGATGTTCAGCTTTGACCTTAGAATACGTCAAACATTCTCCTACATATTTAGCAATATCGGCTTTCATACCCGGCCACCAAAAGTGCTTCTTGAGATCTTTGTACATCTTTCCCGCTCCGGAATGTATTGAGTATCTGGTTTTATGTGCTTCCTTAAGTACCATTTCTCTCACATCTCCAAACTTTGGTACCTAAATTCTTTCAGCCCTATACCGGGTTCCGTCTTCCCGAATATTAAGATGTTTCTCTGATCCTTTGGGTACTTCATTCTTCAAACTTCCCTCTTTTAAAGCTCCCTGTTGCGCCTCCTTTATTTGAGTAGTAAGGTTAGTATGAATAATTATATTCATAGCTTTTACTCGTGTAGGTTTTCTATCCTTTCTGTTCAAGGCGTCGGCTACCACATTTGCCTTCTCCGGGTGGTAACGAATCTCAAAGCCGTAATCATTCAACAGTTCAATCCACCTACGCTGTCTCATGTTCAGTTGTTTCTGATTAAATATATGTTGGAGACTTTTGTGGTCGGTATATATAATACTTTTGACCCCATATAAGTAGTGCCTCCAAATCTTTAATGCAAAAACAATAGTGCCCAATTCCAAATCGTGAGTCGTATAATTTTGCTCGTGAATCTTCAATTGTCTGGACGCATAAGCAATTACCTTCATTTGTTGCATTAATACACAGCCGAGGCCTTGCTTCGAGGCGTCACAATATATCACAAAATCATCATTCCCTTCAGGCAATGACAATATAGGTGTCGTAGTTAACTTTTTCTTCAACAATTGAAACGCTTTCTCCTGCTCATCCTTCCATTCAAATTTCCTCCCTTTATGCGTTAATGCAGTCAAAGGTTTTGCTATTTGGGAAAAATCATGGTTGAACCTTCTGTAGTAACCAGCCAGTCCTAAAAATTGGCGTATATGCTTCGGAGTTTTCGGGGTTTCCCACTTTTCAACGGTTTCAATCTTTGCTGGATCCACCTGAATACCTTCTTTGTTCACTATTGACCGAGGAATTGAACTTCTTCCAACCAAAATGCACACTTTGAAAACTTAGCGTACAGTTTTCCTTTCCTCAACAACTCTAGCACTTTTCTCAAATATTCTTTGTGTTCTTGATCATTCTTTGAGTAGATAAGTATGTCATCGATGAAGATAAGGACAAACTTGTCAAGATATGGCCCACACACTCAGTTCATGAGGTCCATGAACACAGCTGGTGCGTTAGTTAAACCAAACGGCATAACCATAAACTCGTAATGACCGTAATGCGTCCTAAAAGCAGTCTTCGGAATATCATCCTCCTTAACCCGCATTTGATGATATCCGGAACGTAAATCAATCTTCGAATAAACTAACGAACCTTGTAGTTGATCAAATAAGTCGTCGATTCTCGGTAGTGGGTAACGGTTCTTGATGGTAAGTTTGTTCAACTCTCTGTAGTCGATACACAACCTGAATGTACCATCTTTCTTTTTGACAAACAAAACAGGGGCTCCCCATGGTGATGTTCTTGGTCGAATGAAACCACGCTCCAAAAGTTCTTGTAATTGGCTTTGTAATTCCATCATTTTGCTGGGTGCGAGTCTGTATGGAGTACGAGCTATTGGTGCAGCTCCTGGTACCAGGTCTATTTGAAATTCAACGGATCGGTGTGGAGGTAGTCCCGGTAATTCTTTTGGAAATACATCGGGAAATTCTTTTGCGACGGGAACATCATTGATGTTCTTTTCTTTGGAATTGACTTTCTCGACGCGTGCTAGCACAGCATAGCAACCTTTTCTTATTAGTTTTTGTGCCTTCAGGTTACTAATAAGATTTAACTTCGCGTTGCTCTTTTCTCCGTACACCATTAAGGGTTTTCCTTTTTCTCGTATAATGCGAATTGTATTTTTGTAACAAATGATCTCTACTTTCACTTCTTTCAACCAGTCCATACCGATTATCACATCAAAACTCCCTAACTCTACTGGTATCAAGTCAATCTTAAATGTTTTGCTAACCAGCTAATTTCTTGATTCCGACATATATTATCTGCTGTAATTAATTTACCGTTTGATAATTCGAGTAAAAATTTATTATCCAAGGGTGTCGGTGAGCAACTTAGTTTTGCACAAAAATCTCTACTCATATAGCTTCTATCCGCACCCGAATCAAATAAAACATAAGCAGATTTATTGTCAATAAGAAACGTACCCGTAACAAGCTCCGGGTCTTCATGTGCTTCTGTCGTATTAATATTAAAAACTCTTCCGCGGCCCTGCCCATTAGTATGCCCCTGATTCGGGCAATTTCTACTAAAGTGGCCCGGTTTTCCACATCCAAAACAAACTATGGCGGTGTTATTTGTTCCGACATTATTTGTTCTTTTAGTTCTGTTATGCATTGGTCCGTAGATCTCGCACTTTATCGCACTATGATCATTTCTTTTACACCTGGTGCAAAATGTCGTGCGGAACCCCTGGTGATGCTCTTCACACCTTTGGCATGGCTGTTTTTGGTTTTTGTTGCCATTGTTGTTATAGAGATTGTTGTTGGGATTGTTATTGTTGTTATTGTTGTTGTTGCTATTGTAGTTGTTGTTGGGATGTTTGTTGAAGTTGTTGTTGCGATTGATGTTGCGGTTGTTGGGGTAGTTATTGCGATTGTGGTTGTGATTGTTGTTGTTGTATTGGTGACTCTTGTCACTGGTTTCTTCCCATTTTCTCTTGACTTGTTTCATGTTAGCCTCTTCGGCCGCCTGCTCTTTAATCCTTCCTTCGATTTGATTCACTAGTTTGTGTGTAGTGACCCGAACTTTTCCATGTTTATATATATTAAATGAAATTGTTATTTACATGATTAAGTGTTTCCAACATGTTAAGCAATCAAACTTGTTAAGACTTGATTAATTGAAATAGGTTTCATATAGACAATTGACCACCCAAGTTGACCGGTGATTCACGAACGTTAAAACTTGTAAAAACTATATGATGTCATATATATGGACATATATATATATATATATATATATATATATATATATATATATATATATATATATATATATATATATATATATATATATATATATATATATATATATATATATATATATATATAGTTAACATGGTATTATGATAAGTAAACATATCATTAAGTATATTAACAATGAACTACATATGTAAAAACAAAACTACTAACTTAAGGATTTCGAAACGAGGCATATATGTAACGATTATCGTTGTAACGACATTTAATTGTATATATATCATATTAAGATATATTAATACATCATAATATCATGATAATGTAATAATTTAACATCTCTTTAGATATAATAAACAATGGGTTAACAACATTTAACAAGATCATTAACCTAAAGGTTTCAAAACAACACTTACATGTAACGACTAACGATGACTTAACGACTCAGTTAAAATGTATATACATGTAGTGTTTTAATATGTATTCATACACTTTTGAAAGACTTCAAGACACTTATCAAAGTACTTCTACTTAACAAAAATGCTTACAATTACATCCTCATTCATTTTCATCAACAATTCTACTCGTATGCACTCGTATTCGTACTCGTATAATACCTAGCTTCTAAATGTATTTACTATTGGTATACACACTCCAATGATCAGCTTTTAGCAGCCCTTGTGAGTCACTTAACACATGTGGGAACCATCATTTGGCAACTAGCATGAAATATCTCATAAAATTAAAAAAATATTAGTAATCATTCATGACTTATTTACAAGTAAATAAAATTACACATCCTTTATATCTAATCCATATAACAACAACCAAAAACACCTATAAACACTTTCATTCTTCAATTTTATTCATCTAATTGATCTCTCTCAAGTTCTATCTTCAAGTTCTAAGTATTCTTCATAAATTCTATAAGTTCTAGTTTCATAAAATCAAGAATACTTCCAAGTTTGCTAACTTACTTCCAATCTTGTAAAGTGATCATCCAACCTCAAAAAATCTTTCTTATTTATAGTAAGATATGTTTCTAATACAAGGTAATACTCATATTCAAACTTTGATTCAATTTCTATAACTATAACAATCTTATTTCGAGTGGAAATCTTACTTGAACTTGTTTTCGTGTCATGATTCTGCTTCAAGAACTTTCAAGCCATCCAAGGATCCTTTGAAGCTAGATCTATTTTTATCATTTCCAGTAGGTTTACCTACTAAAATTAAGGTAGTAATTATGTTCATAAAATCATTCGATTCATACATATAAAACTATCTTATTCGAAGATTTAAACTTGTAATCACTAGAACATAGTTTAGTTAATTCTAAACTTGTTCGCAAATAAAGTTAATCCTTCTATCTTGAATTTTAAAATCAACTAAACACATGTTCTATATCTATATGATATGCTAACTTAATGATTTAAAACTGGAAACACGAAAAACACCGTAAAACTGGATATACGCCGTCGTAGTAACACCGCGGGCTGTTTTGGGTTAGTTAATTAAAAACTATGATAAACTTTGATTTAAAAGTTGTCCTTCTGGGAAAATGATTTTTATTATGAACATTAAACTATATCCAAAAATCATGGTTAAACTCAAAGTGGAAGTATGTTTTCCAAAATGGTCATCTAGACGTCGTTCTTTCGACAGAAATGACTACCTTTACTAAAATGACTTGTAACCTGTATTTTCGACTATATACTTATACTTTTTCTATTTAGATTCATAAACTTAAGTTCAATATGAATCCATAGCAACTTGAAACACTCAAAACGAATTTAAAACGAAGAAGTTATAGGTAAAACTGGATTGGATAATTTTTCTTGTTGTAGCTACGTGAAAATTGGTTACAAATCTATATTAATCATGTCCTAGCTAACTCATATTGTATTGTACATGTATTCTAATATATTATGTAATCTTGGGATACCATAGACACGAATACAATGTTGTGACATATCATATCAACCGATCTATATATATATTTCGGAACAACCATAGACACTCTATATACAGTAATGTTGGAGTTAGCTATACAGGGTTGAGGTTGATTCCAAAATATTATATATACTTTGATTTGTTATCTAGCTTGAGGCTTGTATACACGAGGTCGTGGATTGATTCAAGATAATATATATTGCTTTATTTTCTATACATCTGACTGTGGACAACTAGTTGTAGGTTACTAACGTAACAGCTGACTTAATAAACTTAAAACAGCAAAATGTATTAAAAATGTTGTAAATATATTTTGAACATACTTTGATATATATATATATATATATATATATATATATATATATATATATATATATATATATATATATATATATATATATATATATATATGTACATATTTGTTATAGGTTCGTGAATCGACCAGTGGCTAAGTCTTACTTCCTAACGAAGTAAAAATCTGTGAAAGTGAGTTATAGTCCCACTTTTAAAATCTAATATTTTGGGATGAGAATACATGCAGTTTTATAAATTATAAATGTTTTACAAAATAGACACAAATAAATGAAACTACATTCTATGGCTGGATTATTAAACCGAATATGCCCCTTTTTATTCTGGTAATCTAAGAATTAGGGAACAGACACCCTAATTGACGCGAATCCTAAAGATAGATCTATTGGGCCCAACGAGCCCCATCTAAAGTACCGGATGCTTTAGTACTTTGAATTCATCATGTCTGAAGGGTGTCCCGGAATGATAGGGGATATTCTATATGCATCTTGTTAAGGTTGGTTACCAGTTGTTCACCATATGAATGATTTTTATCTCTATGTAGGGGATGTATATTGAAATATGAAATCTTGTGGTCTATTATTACGATTTGATAAATATAGGTTAAACCTATAACTCACCAACATTTTTGTTGACGTTTAAAGCATGTTTATTCTCAGGTGATTATTAAGAGCTTCCGCTGTTGCATGCTATGATTTGGACAAGATTTGGTGTCAGCATGCTTGTATAATATTGTTTAAAACTGCATTCGAGATTTATTTTGTTGTAACATATTAATATTTGTAAACCAATATTTATTGGTAGTGTGTAAGTGTGATATTTGTAAGATTATCATTTCTGGATAATCTAAGTGGTGTCTTGTTAACCTTTTCGATAAAATAAAGGTTATGATTTGTTTTAAAAATGAATGCAATCTTTGAAAAACGTCTCATATAGAGGTCAAAACTTCGCAACGAAATCAATTAATATGGAACGTTTATAATCAATATGAACGGGATATTTCAGTTGGTATCCGAGCGTTGGTCTTAGAGAACCAGAATTTTTGCATTAGTGTGTCTTACTGAGTTTGTTAGGATGCATTAGTGAGTCTGGACTTCGACCGTGTTTTTCTTCAAAAAAAACGATTGCTTAACTTTTTTGTTGGAAACTATATATTATTAACATGTAAATATTATGTGATATATTAATCTCTTAACGTGTTTGATATTGTGTGATAGATGTCTACCTCTAGTACAAATCCCATCAACTCACCTAATAATAATAAAGAGTCGAATATACTTTGGGATGATTCACAAATTCCCGAAGAGGAACTGAAAGAAGAGGAACCGGAAGAAGATGAACCAGAAGAGGAGGAACAGGAAGAAGAGGAACCGGAAGAGGAAGAACCGGAAGAAGAAGAGGTTCCGGAGGAAGAAATATTGATACCTACAGTAAATCGGTTAAATAAAAGAAAATCCTCAACCAACGGACCAAAGTCAATAATGGTCAATGGTGTTTCCGCTGAGGAAGCAAAATATTGGGAAGATTACCAATTTTTCGATGAATCGGATCCCGATGAGGATTCCGATGATGTTATAGAAATTACCTCGACCCAAATTAATAAAGCAAAAGAAAATAATAAGGAAAAAGGTATAAAAATAGAGAAACATGATTCCAACCCCGATGAACTTTATATGTATCGGCAACGTTCGTATTTCCTAAAATGTAACAATAACCTGGGAATCTCTAAACCACCAGGTTTTTCTAAACCATTGTGGAAAACGACAGCTCGTATTAGGGGAGCATCATATATCCCTAGGAAATTAGCAAAACGAACCAAGTCCGAAGAAGAAGAAATGAGTGAGTCGGATTAAAGAGTTGTAATCATGTTGTGTAATATATGTAATATAGTGTGCTTGTGCTTTTTTGATAAATGTAAAATTGCTTGTATTGTTTGTTAATTATCTTTTATGAATCTAACCCTCGTCTATTTTTACAGTATAAAAACACAAAATGGATGTTAAGGGTAAACAACCGAATATTTTAGAAGACCTACCAGAGGATATGATTGATGAAATCTTGTCTAGAGTCGGTCAGAATTCATCAGCACAATTGGTTATGGCGAACTTAACTTGTCAAACATTTAAAAGACTTTTCAGAAATGCCTTAGTTTATAAAAGGCTTTCCTTTAATAGGTGGGGTATATCACATTGCGAAGACCGTAAGTTACGCCGTGTTTTCTTTAAAGCATTAAATGAGGGGAACCCAAATGCAATTTTTTGCTACGGGTTAAGAACCTATTTTGACTCAACATATCCCAACATAGGATTTTGTGAATTAGAAAGAGCTTCTAACATGCAACATAAAGAAGCATGTTATGCTTACGGGTTAGTGATGTTCGCTTCTCACCAAAGTGAGAAAAAGAACATCGGATTACAACTATTAAATGAAACATTCCCACAAGTGACGGACTCAGTAGTTGGGGTAAGAAACAAGGTTTTTAGATTGCTACGAGGCTATTGGGCATTACGAAACCCTCGTCCTTTTGATGACATTACAACATCCTACCTAGCCAATGGTCATAACGGTTACTTTCCACAAGATCAAGGATGGGAAGTCATTTTAGTAAAACCAGAATGCATGACCTGTTTCTGGACTTATGAATTACGTGTCTTTATTGCCTTTGCTGAACAACTTGCGTATTAATTATAATTACCTTTATAGCTGCCGTGTAGCAAGTTATTATGTCCTATATTTCATCATATGTGTATAATAGTGGTATTGTATGTTTGTAAAATATTGTATAAAAGTTTGAACGCGAAATATTATTGTAATAAGTTTTTCATATAGAATCGTAGTAGTTGAATTGTATAATAGATACTAAGTATGAACTTAACGGGTAGGTACTACCCGAATTAAAACTATAAAATGCTAATATGAAGAAAAAACTTTTATAAATAAGTTCATATTATGATACGAAATACTATTGACTACTCTTAAATTCTATATGATTAACTCAATTCTTTTGGGCTATTTTTGAAGGAAATGGCACCGGCGACTCGTCAGAATTTGAACATGAGCGAGGAAGACTTCGGTGTTTTCCTTGCAGCAAACATAGCCGCAGTACAGGCTGCGATGCAAAATAACAATAACTCTGGATCTAGCAGTGGAACTAATTCCACAATAAATCGTATAGGATGCTCCTACAAAGAATTCACTGCCTACAAACCTTTGGAATTTGATGGAACTGAAGGACCAATTGGATTGAAACGGTGAACCGAAAAGGTCGAATTGGTGTTTGCCATAAGTAAGTGTACTAAAGAGGACAAAGTTAAGTACGCTACGCATACCTTCACAAGTACTGCGTTAACATGGTGGAACACCTATCTTGAACAGGTAGGACAAAATGCTGCTTACGTACTACCGTGGTCGGCATTCAAGCAATTGATGAACGAGCAGTACCATCCTAGAAACGAAGTCAATAAGCTCAAGGTAGAACTTAGAGAGTTACGAACACAAGGATTTGACATTACCACATATGAACGACGATTCACAGAGTTGTGCCTATTGTGTCCGACACGTTTATAAAAGGGTTACCAGTAAGGATTCAAGAAGATGTGAGTTCACACGAGCCCGCTTCCATACAGAAGGCAATTCGAATGGCTCATAAACTCATAAATTAGATTGAGGGGAGAATTAAAGAACAGGGGGTCGAAGAAGCCAACACGAAACAACTCAAGAGGAAGTGGGAGGAAAACGGTGACAAGAGTCACCAGTACAACAACAATAACAATTACAACCACAACCGCAACAACAATAGCAACAATAACTACAACAAACGTCCCAACAACAACAACAGCAACAACTACAACAACCATTTCAACAAAAATAACAATCCCAACAAAAACCTCAATAAAAACAAACAACAGAAATAACCATGCTTCAGGTGTGCAGAGTACCATTCGAATGTGTTTTGCACAACAGTTTGCACCAAGTGTAAGAGAAGTGGTCATGGCGCGGCAAAATGTGAGATTTACGGACCAAAGAACAACAAAAATAAAGAAACAAATTAGGTCGGAACAAATAATGCAGACGTAGTTTGTTATAAATGTGGAAAACTGGGCCACATTATTAGAAATTGCCCAAACCAAGGGAAGACTAATGGGCAAGGCCGCGGAAGAGTTTTCAATATTAATGCGGCAGAAGCACAGGATGACCTGGAGCTTGTTACGGGTACATTTCTTATTGACAATACATCTGCTTATGTTTTATTTGATTCGGGTGCGGATAGAAGCTATATGAGTAGAGATTTTTGTGCTAAATTAAATTTCCCATTGACGCCTTTGGATAGTAAATTTTTACTCGAATTAGCAAACGGTAAATTAATTTCAGCAGATAATATATGTCGGGATAGAGAAATTAAACTGGGGGATGAAACGTTTAAAATTGATTTAATACCAGTCGAGTTAGGGAGTTTTGATGTAATAATTGACATGGACTGGTTAAAAAAGGTGAGAGCAGAGGTCATTTGTTACAAAAATGCGATTCGCATTATGCGTGAAAAGGGAAAACCTTTAATGGTGTACGGAGAAAAGAACAATGCGAAATTAAATCTTATTAATAGTTTGAAGGCGCAAAAACTAATAAGAAAAGGTTGTTACGTCATTCTAGCACACATCAAGGAAGTTAAACCTGAAGAAAAGAACATCAGTGATGTTCCCGTCGCAAAATAATTTCCCGATGTATTTTCGAAAGAATTACCGGGATTACCCCCACATCGATCCGTTAAATTTCAAATAGATCTTGTACCAGGAGCTGCACCAATAGCCCGTGCTCCATACAGACTCGCACCCAGCTAAATGGAAAAATTACAAAGTTAGTTACAAGAACTTTTAGAGCGTGGTTTCATTCGACCAAGTACATCACCATGGGGAGCTCCTGTTTTGTTTGTCAAGAAGAAGGATGGTACATTTAGGTTGTGTATCGACTATCGAGAGTTGAACAAACTTACCATCAAGAACCACTACCCACTACCGAGAATCGACGAGTTATTTGATCAACTACAAGGCTAGTCGGTTTATTCGAAGATTGATTTACGTTCTGGGTATCATCAAATGCGGGTGAAGGAGGATGATATTCTAAAGACTGCTTTTAGGACGTGTTACGGTCATTACGAGTTTATGGTTATGCCGTTTGGGTTGACCAACGCACCAGCTGTGTTCATGGACCTCATGAACCGAGTGTGTGGACCATACCTTGACAAGTTTGTCATTGTTTTCATTGATGACATACTTATTTACTCAAAGAATGACCAAGAGCATGAAGAATATTTGAGAAAAGTGCTAGAGTTGTTAAGGAAGGAAAAACTGTACGCTAAGTTTTCAAAGTGTGCATTTTGATTGGAAGAAGTTCAATTTCTCGGTCATATAGTTAACAAAGAAGGTATTCAGGTGGATCCAGCAAAGATTGAAACCGTTGAAAAGTGGGAAACCCCAAAAACTCCGAAGCATATACGCCAATTTTTAGGACTGGCTGGTTACTACAGAAGGTTCATCCTAGACTTTTCCAGAATAGCAAAACCCTTGACTGCATTAACGCATAAAAGGAAGAAATTTGAATGGAAAGATGAACAAGAAAAAGCGTTTCAATTGTTAAAGAAAAAGTTAACTACGGCACCTATATTGTCATTACCTGAAGGGAATGATGATTTTGTGATATATTGTGACGCCTCAAAGCAAGGTCTCGGTTGTGTATTAATGCAATGAATGAAAGTAATTGCTTATGCGTCTAGACAATTGAAGATTCACGAGCAGAATTATACGACGTATGATTTGGAATTAGGCGCGGTAGTTTTTGCATTAAAGACTTGGAGGCACTACTTATATGGGGTCAAAAGTATTATATATACCGACCACAAAAGTCTTCAACACATATTTAATCAGAAACAACTGAACATGAGGCAGCGCATGTGGATTAAATTGTTGAATGATTACGACTTTGAGATTCGTTATCACCCAGGGAAGGCAAATGTGGTAGCCGGCGCCTTGAGCAGAAAGGACAGAGAACCCATTCGAGTAAAAGCTATTATTATAATGATTCACAATAACCTTACTACTCAAATAAAGGAGGCGCAACAAGGAGTTTTAAAAGAAGGAAATTTAAAGGATGAAATACCCAAAGGATCGGAGAAGCAACTTAATATTCGAGAAGATGGAACCCGGTATAGGGTTGAAAAAATTTGGGTACCAAAATTTGGAGATATGAGAGAAATGGTACTTAGAGAAGCTCATAAAACCATATACTCAATACATCCTGGAACGGGAAAGATGTACAAGGATCTCAAGAAACATTTTTGGTGGCCAGGTATGAAAGCCGATGTTGCTAAATATGTAGGAGAATGTTTGTGTGTTCTAAGGTCAAAGCTGAGCATCAGAAACCATCAGGTCTACATCAACAACCCGAAATCCCGGAATGGAAATGAGAAAATATTACCATGGATTTCATCACTAAATTGCCAAGGACTGCAAGTGGTTTTGATACTATTTGGGTAATAGTTGATCGTCTCACCAAATCAGCACACTTCCTGCCAATAAGAGAAGATGACAAGATGGAGAAATTAGCACGACTGTATTTGAAGGAAGTCGTCTCTAGACATGGAATACCAATCTCTATTATCTCTGATAGGGATGGAAGATTTATTTCAAGATTCTGGCAGACATTACAGCAAGCACTAGGAACTCGTCTAGACATGAGTACTGTCTATCATCCACAAAATTATGGGCAGAGCAAAACGACGATACAAACGCTTGAAGACATACTACGAGCATGTGTTATTGATTTCTAAAATAGTTGGGATCGACATCTACCGTTAGCAGAATTTTCCTAAAACAACAGCTACCATTCAAGCATTGAGATGGCACCGTTTGAAGCACTTTATGGTAGAAAGTGCAGGTCTCCGATTTGTTGGAGTGAATTGGGGGATTGACAGATTACGGGTCCGGAGATAATACAAGAAACTACCGAGAAGATTATCCAAATTCAACAACGGTTGAAAACCGCCCAAAGTCGACAAAAGAGCTACGCTGACATTAAAAAAAAGATATAGAATTTGAAATTGGAGAGATGGTCATGCTTAAAGTTGCACCTTGGAAAGGCGTTGTTCAATTTGGTAAAAGAGGGAAATTAAATCCAAGGAATATTAGACCATTCAAGATTATTGATCGTGTCGGACCAGTAGCTTACCGACTTGAGTTACCTCAACAACTCGCGGCTGTACATAACACTTTCCACGTCTCGAATTTGAAGAAATGTTTTGCTAAAGAAGATCTCACTATTCCGTTAGACGAAATTCAAATAAAAAAAAACTTCAATTCATCGAAGAACTCGTCGAAATAATGAACCGTGAGCTTAAAAGACTTAAGCAAAACAAGATACCAATTGTTAAGGTTCGATGGAATGCTCGTAGAGGACTCGAGTTCACTTGGGAACGAAAAGATCAGATGAAGAAGAAATACCCACACATATTTCTAGAAGATACGTCAACACCTTCAACTACTTAAAATTTCGGGACGAAATTTATTTAACAGGTAGGTACTGTAGTGACCCGAACTTTTCCATGTTTATATATATTAACTAAAATTTTTATTTAGATGATTAAGTGTTTCCAACATGTTAAGCAATCAAACTTGTTAAGACTTGATTAATTGAAATAGGCTTCATATAGACAATTGACCACCCAAGTTGGCCGGTGATTCACGAACGTTAAAACTTGTAAAAACTATATGATGTCATATATATATATAGTTAACATGGTATTACGATAAGTAAACATATCATTAAGTATATTAACAATGAACTACATATGTAAAAACAAGACTACTAACTTACGGATTTCGAAACGAGGCATATATGTAACGATTATCGTTGTAACGACATTTAATTGTATATATATCATATTAAGATATATTAATACATCATAATATCATGATAATGTAATAGTTTAACATCTCTTTAGATATAATAAATAATGGATTAACAACATTTAACAAGATCGTTAACCTAAAGGTTTCAAAACAACACTTACATGTAATGACTAACGATGACTTAACAACTCAGTTAAAATGTATATACATGTAGTGTTTTAATATGTATTCATATACTTTTGAAAGACTTTAAGACACTTATCAAAGTACTTCTACTTAACAAAAATGCTTACAATTACATCGTTATTCATTTTCATCAACAATTCTACTCGTATGCACTCGTATTCGTACTCGTACAATACCCAGCTTCTAAATGTATTTACTATTGGTATATACACTCCAATGATCAGCTCTTAACAGCCCTTGTGAGTCACCTAACACATATGGGAACCATCATTTGGCAACTAGCATGAAATATCTCATAAAATTACAAAAATATAAGAAATCATTCATGACTTATTTACAAGTAAACAAAATTACACATCCTTCATATCTAATCCGTATACCAATGACCAAAAACACCTACAAATACTTTAATTCTTCAATTTTCTTCATCTAATTGATGTCTCTCAAGTTCTATCTTCAAGTTCTAAGTGTTCTTCATAAATTCTATAAGTTCTAGTTTCATAAAATCAAGAATACTTCCAAGTTTGCTAGCTTACTTCCAATCTTGTAAAGTGATCATCCAACCTCAAGAAATCTTTATTATTTACAGTAAGATATCTTTCTAATATAAGGTAACACTCATATTCAAACTTTGATTCAATTTCTATAACTATAACAATCTTATTTCGAGTGGAAATCTTACTTGAACTTGTTTTCGTGTCATGATTCTGTTTCAAGAACTTTCAAGCCATCCAAGGATCCTTTAAAGCTAGATCTATTTTTCTCATTTCCAGTAGGTTTACCTACTAAAATTAAGGTAGTAATTATGTTCATAATATCATTCAATTCATACATATAAAACTATCTTATTCGAAGATTTAAACTTGTAATCACTTGAACATAGTTTAGATAATTCTAAACTTGTTCGCAAATAAAGTTAATCCTTCTAACTTGACTTTTAAAATCAACTAAATACATGTTCTATATCTATATGATATGGTAACTTAATGATTTAAAACCTGGAAACACGAAAAACACCGTAAAACCATATATACGCCGTCGTAGTAACACCTTGGGCTGTTTTGGGTTAGTTAATTAAAAACTATGATAAACTTTATTTAAAATTTGTTCTTCTGGGAAAATGATTTTTCTTATGAACATTAAACTATATCCAAAAATCATGGTTAAACTCAAAGTGGAAGTATGTTTTCCAAAATGGTCATCTAGACGTCGTTCTTTCGACTAAAATGACTACCTTTACAAAAATGACTTGTAACCTATATTTCTGACTATAAACTTATACTTTTTCTGTTTAGATTCATAAACTTAAGTTCAATATGAAACCATAGCAACTTGAAACACTCAAAACGGATTTAAAACGAAGAAGTTATGGGTAAAACAAGATTGGATAATTTTTCTTGTTGTAGCTACGTGAAAATTGGTAACAAATCTATATTAATCATATCCTAGCTAACTCATATTGTATTATACATGTATTCTAATATATTATGTAATCTTGGGATACCATAGACACGAATACAATGTTTTGACATATCATATCAACCCATCTATATATATATATTTTGGAACAACCATAGACACTCTATATGCAGTAATGTTGGAGTTAGCTGTACAGGGTTGAGGTTGATTCCAAAATATTATATATACTTTGATTTGTGATCTAGCCTGAGGCTTGTATACACGAGGTCGTGGATTGATTCAAGATAATACATATTGCTTTATTTTCTGTACATCTAACTGTGGACAACTAGTTGTAGGTTACTAACGAGGACAGCTGACTTAATAAACTTAAAACAGCAAAATGTATTAAAAATGTTGTAAATATATTTTGAACATACTTTGATATATATATATATATATATATATATATATATATATATATATATATATATATATATATATATATATATATATACATACATATTTGTTATAGGTTCGTAAATCGACCAGTAGCCAAGTCTTACTTCCCGACGAAGTAAAAATCTGTGAAAGTGAGTTATAGTCCCACTTTTAAAATCTAATATTTTGGGATGAGAATACATGCAGTTTTATAAAAGTTTTACAAAATAGACACAAGTAAATGAAACTACATTCTATGGCTGGATTATTAAACCGAATATGCCCCTTTTTAGTCTGGTAATCTAAGAATTAGGGAACAGACACCCTAATTGACGCGAATCCTAAAGATAGATCTATTGGTCCCAACGAGCCCCATCCAAAGTACCGGATGCTTTAGTACTTCGAATTTATCATGTTCGAAGGGAGTCCCGAAATGATAGGGGATATTCCATATGCATCTTGTTAAGGTCGGTTACCAGGTGTTCACCATATGAATGATTTTTATCTCTATGTATGGGATGTATATTGAAATATGAAATCTTGTGGTCTATTATTACGATTTGATAAATATAGGTTAAACCTATAACTCACCAACATTTTTGTTGACGTTTAAAGCATGTTTATTCTCAGGTGATTATTAAGAGCTTCCGCTGTTGCATGCTATTATATGGACAAGATTTGGTGTCAGCATGCTTGTATAATATTGTTTAAAACTACATTCGAGATTTATTTTGTTGTAACATATTAATATTTGTAAACCAATATGTATTGGTAGTGTGTAAGTGTGATATTTGTTAGATTATCATTTCTGGATAATCTAAGAGGTGTCTTATTAACCTTGTCGATAAAATAAAGGTTATGATTTGTTTTAAAAACGAATGCAGTCTTTGAAAAACGTCTCATATAGAGGTCAAAACCTCGCAACGAAATCAATTAATATGGAGCGTTTATAAACAATATGAAAGGGACATTTCATTGTGAGCCATTCAACTTACCTTTTGTATGGAGGCGGGCTAGTGTGAACTCACATCTTCTTGAATCCTTTCCAGTAACCCTTTTACAAATGCGTCGATCTTCTCTTCTTCGTCTTCGAACGTTCTAGGACATAATAGGCACAACTCTGTGAATCGTTGTTCGTATGTGGTGATATCGAAACCTTGCGTTCGTAATCCTCTAAGCTCTACCTTGAGCTTATTTACCTCGTTTCTGGGACGATACCGCTCGTTCATTAATTGCTTGAATGCTGACCACGGTAGTGTGTAAGCTGCGTCTTGTCCTACCTGTTCGAGATAGGTATTCCTCCATGTTAACGCAGTACCTGTGAAGGTATGTGTAGCGTACTTTACTTTATCTTCTTCAGTACATTTACTTATGGCAAACACCGATTCAACCTTCTCGGTCCACCGTTTCAATTCGATTGGACCTTCGGTTCCATTAAATTCCAAAGGTTTGCAGGCAGTGAATTCTTTGTAGGAGCATCCTACACGATTTCTTGTGGAATTAGTTCCACTGCTAGAACCAGAGTTATTGTTGTTATTTTGCATTGCGGCTTGTACTGCGGCTATGTTTGCAGCAAGGAAAACACGGAAGTCTTCCTCACTCATGTTCAAGTTCTGACGAGTCGTCGGAGCCATTTCCTTCAAAAATAGCCAAAAGAATTGGGTTAATCATATAGAATTTAAGAGTAGTCAATAGTATTTCGTAGCATAATATGAACTTATTTATAAAAGCTTTTTCTTCATATTAGCATTTTATAGTTTTAATTCGGGTAGTACCTACCCGTTAAGTTCATACTTAGTAGCTATTATACAATTCAACTACTACGCTTCTATATGAAAAACTTATTACAATAATATTTCGCGTTCCAACTTTTATACAATATTTTTCAAACATACAATTCCACTATTATACATATAGGATGAAATATAGCACATAATAACCTTGCTACTCGGCAGCTATAATGGCAATTCTAGTTAATACGCAAGTTGTTCAGTAAAAGAAATAAAGACACGTAATTCATAAGTCCAGAAACAAGTCATGCATTCAGGTTTTACTAGTATTATTTCTCATCCTTGATCTTGTGGAAAATAACCGTTGTGACCGTTAGCTAGGCAGCATGTTATAATGTCGTTAAAAGGACAAGGATTACGTAATGCCCAACAGCCCCGTAACAATCTAAAAACCTTGTTTCTCACCTCAACTACCGAGTCCGTTACTTGTGGGAAGGTTTTATTTAAAAGTTGCAACCCAATGTTCTTTTTCTCAATTTGATGAGAAGCGAACATTATTAACCCGTAAGCATAACATGCTTCTTTATGTTGCATGTTAGAAGCTCTTTCTAAAGATCGGAGTCCAAATTTGGGATATGTTGAGTCAAAATAGGTTCGTAACCCGTAGCGTAAAATTGCATCTAGATTTCCCGCACTAAATGCCTTAAAGAAAACTTGGCATAACTTAAAGTCTCCCCAATGTGATATGCCCCATCTTTCAAAAGAAAGCCTTTTATAAACTAAGGCATGCCTGGAATGTCTTTCAAACATTCAACAAACTAATTTTTCCGTAAATAATTGTGCTGATGAATTCTGCCCGACTCTAGACAAGATTTCATCAATCATATCCCCTGGTAGGTCTTCTAAATTTTTTGGTTGTCTATCCTTAACGTCCATTTTTGTTTTTATACTGTAAAATAAACAAGGATTAGATTCGTAAAAGATAATTAACAAATAATACAAGCAATTTTTACATATATCTTAAAAGTACAAGAACACAATAATACATATATTACACAGCATGATTATAACTCTTTATTCCGACTCACTCGTTTCTTCTTCTTCGGACTTAGTTCGTTTGGGTAATTTCCTAGGGATACATGGTGATCCTCTAATACGAGCCATCATTTTCATAAATGGTTTAGAGAAACCTGGTGGCCTAGATGTTCCCAGATTATTGTTAAAATCTAAAAAATACAGGCGTTTACGATACATATAAAGTTCATCGGGGTCAGAATCAGGTTACTCTATTTGGATGCCCTTTCCCTTATTATTCTCTTTTGCCTTATTAAATTGAGTTTGAGTAATTTCTATAACATCATCGAAATCCTCGTCGGGATCCGATTAAAAAAAAATTGGTAATTTTCCCAATATTTTGCTTCCTTGGCGGAAACATCATTGACCATTTTTAACTTTGATCCATTGGTTGAGGATTTTCTTTTATTTAATCGTTTTACTATAGGTATTAATATTTCATCCTCTGAAACCTCTTCTTCTTCCGATTCCTCTTCTTCCGGTTCTTCCTCTTCCGGTTCCTCCTCTTCTGGTTCTTCCTCGGGAATTTGTGAATCTTCCCAAAATATATTCGACTCTTCATTATTATTAGGTGAGTCGATGAGATTTGTCCTAGAGGTAGACATCTATCACACAATATCAAACACGTTAAGAGATTAATATATCACATAATATTTACTTGTTAATAATATATAGTTTCCAACAAAAAGTGTTAAGCAATCGTTTTTGAAGAAAACACGGTCGAAGTCCAGACTCACTAATGCATCCTAACAAGCTCGGTAAGACACACTAATGCAAAATTCTGGTTCTCTAAGACCAACGCTTTGATACCAAATGAAATGTCCCATTCGTATTGATTATAAACGTTCCATATTAATTGATTTCGTTGCGAGGTTTTGACCTCTATATGAGACGTTTTTCAAAGACTGCATTCGATTTTTAAAACAACCATAACCTTTATTTTATCGATAAAGGTTTAAAATATTACGACGATTATCAAATAATGATAATCAAAATATAGCGTTCTCACACGACCATTACATAATGGTTTACAATAATATTACACAACAATAAATGTCTTCGAATGCAGTTTACAAACAATATTATACAAGCATGGACTCCAAATCTTGTCCTTAATTTAGTATACAACAGCGGAAGCTCTTAACAATTACCTGGGAATAAACATGCTTAAAACGTCAACAAAAATGTTGGTGAGTTATAGGTTTAACCTATATATTTATCAATCGTAATAATAGACCACAAGATTTTATATTTCCATTTTTCGTAAACATCATCTCATACATAGAGATAAAAATCATTCATATGGTGAACACCTAGTAACCGACATTAACAAGATGCATATAAGAATATCCCCATCATTCCGGGACATCCATCGGACATAATATAAAAACTCAAAGTACTAAAGCATCCGCTATAACGGATGGGGTTTGTTGGGCCCAATAGATCTATCTTTAGGATTAGCGTCAATTAGTATACTGGTTTACTAATTCTTAGGTTACCAAGCAAAAAGGGGCATATTCGGCTTAGATCATTCAACCATAGAAAGTAGTTTCACGTACTTGTGTCTATTTTGTAAAACATTTATAAAGCTGCATGTATTCTCATCCCAAAAATATTAGATTTCAAAAGTGGGACTATAACTCACTTTCACAGATTTTTACTTCGTCGGGAAGTAAGACTTGGCCCCTGGTCCATTCACGAACCTATAACAAATATGTACATATATATCAAAGTATGTTCAAAATATATTTATAACATTTTTATTGCGTTTTAATGATTTGAGTTTGTTAAGTCAGCAGTCCTCGTTAGTAACCTACAACTAGTTGTTCACCGTTAGATGTACAGAAATAAAGCAATATATATTATCTCGAATCAATCCACGACCCAGTGTCTACAAGTCTCAGACTCGATCATAACTCAAAGTATATATATTATTTTGGAATCAACCTCAACCCTGTATAGCTATATCAATCATTACTGCATATAGAGTGTCTATGGTTGTTCCGAAATATATATATAGATGGGTCGATATGATATGTCAAAACGTTGTATTCGTGTCTATGGTATCCCAAGATTACATAATATATGTTAGAATACATGTATAATACAATATAAGTTGGTTAAGTTATGATTTGTATAGATTTGTTACAAAATTCACGTAGCTACAACAAGCAAAATTATCCAATGTTGTTTTACCCATAATTTCTTCGTTTTAAATCCGTTTTGAGTGATTCAAGTTGCTATGGTTTCATAATGAACTGATATTTATGAAACTAAATAGAAAAAGTATAAGTTTATAGTCAGAAATACATGTTACAAGTCAATTTTGTAAGAGATAGTCATTTCAGTCGAAAGAACGACGTCTTGATGACCTTTTTAAAAAACATACTTCCACTTTTAGTTTAACCATGATTTTTGGATATAGTTTCATGTTCATAAGAAAAGTCATTTTCCCATAAGAACAACTTTTAAATCAAAGTTTATCATAGTTTTTAATTAACTAACCCAAAACAGCCCGCGGTGTTACTACGATGGCGTATGTCCGGTTTTACGGTGTTTTTCGTGTTTTCAGGTTTTAAATCATTAAGTTAGCATATCATATAGATATAGAACATGTATTTAGTTGATTTTAAAAGTCAAGTTAGAAGGATTTATTTTTGTTTGCGAACAAGTTTAGAATTAACTAAACTATGTTCTAGTGATTACAAGTTTAAACCTTCGAATAAGATAGTTTTATATATATGATTCGAATGATGTTATGAACATCATTACTATCTCAAGTTTTGTGGATAAACCTACTGGAAACGAGAAAAATAGATCTAGCTTCAAAGGACCCTTGAATGGCTTGAAAGTTCTTGAAACAGAATCATGACATGAAAACAAGTTCAAGTAAGATTTTCACTCGAAATAAGATTGTTATAGTTATAGAAATTGAATCAAAGTTTGAATATGAAGATTACCTTGTATTAGAAAGATATCTTACTGTAAATAAGAAAGATTTCTTGAGCTTAGATGTGACAACCCGGAAATTTCCGACTAAATTTAAACTTAATCTTTATATGATTTCGATACGATAAGCAAAGTATGTAATGTTGAGTCTAGAAATTTTTGAAACGATGTTCATATATTCAATTGACCTTCGACTGCTCCCGATGATGCACGAACCATTGCTTGTAAAATATGTGGATATATAAATATGTGTATATATAAATATATGTATAATATATATAATAACATGAACATTAATAAATTATTATATACATTTATTGTCATAAATAAATATGTACAATAAAATACATTGTAATAAAAACTATTATTTTATATATAATATATGTATATTATTTGTATTTATATATTGTTATATTTAATTTAATTTTTTAATATATATTTATTTGCGTAGTAAATTTTATTATTTAAAACTATTTTTATATATACATAGTGTATATTAAATATAAATAATTTTGAGCTTAAATTGTAAATGTCTGTAACTTTCGGTTGACGTTTAATTATTTTTAAAATATATATATGAAGTTTTAAAATAAAAGTTGGTCCATAATTTGATTAAAAAGATAATAGTATTGATAAATATTTTTTTTACCTTTTCAATCTAAGTTTTTGTACTCCGTACATATTAATTGGAACAGAAAATAAATAATTATAAAACCTTTTTAATCAGGTTTTAAACAGTAAATGACTGAAATAATTAAATGAACTTGATTTAGAAATTTGGGATTTTTAGGAACACTTTTATACGTTAACTGTTTAGCAATGGACACACTCCGTGAAAAGTGTCGGTAGGAATAAGACAAGAACTACGGCTGCTAACTATTGGCTTCCTTCCTGTACTCATTTCAACACACTTGTTATTTATTAATTATTATTATAATTATTATTAATACTATAATCATTATATATTATATAGTTTTATATATATATACATAAAGAGATTGAGAAAAAGGCACTCATCTCCTTCTTCTCCCATACTACAACAGTCCACCACCGTTGATATCTCAATCAAACCGCCACCATCTAATTCTACCACCTTACACTACCATCAACTACTACAAACATCACCACCCTCAGCCTTCCAACACCCACACCACCGGAGCACCATAACAAACCGCCACCCTTAATCTCTTTTCTCCCTCTATCTTTCTCTTTTTCTATCACTATCTCTCTCTCCTTCTCACTTTCGCAAAAACCAGAAACACAGCTGTACTTGCTGCCATGTCGACACCAAACAACCGTAAACTGCTACAACGAGGCTACTTTCTGAGCTATTGATTACTATCTATGTTGTTCGATCATGATACATATGAGGATGGTAACTGAAATGTCCCGTTCATATTGATTATAAACGTTCCATATTAATTGATTTCATTGCGAGGTTTTGACTTCTATATGAGACGTTTTACAAAGACTGCATTCATTTTTAAAACAACCATAACCTTTTTTTTATCAATAAAGGTTTTAAAAATATTACGTAGATTATCAAATAATGATAATCTAAAATATACTGTTTACACACGACCATTACATAATGGTTTACAATAGAAATAT
The DNA here is from genome assembly GCF_046630445.1 of Rutidosis leptorrhynchoides. Lineage (NCBI taxonomy): Eukaryota > Viridiplantae > Streptophyta > Magnoliopsida > Asterales > Asteraceae > Rutidosis > Rutidosis leptorrhynchoides. The sequence continues at coordinate 267,969,006 of NC_092334.1, forward strand.
ATTACATCGACATATGTTTCTTGAATGCAGTTTTTACACAATAACATACAAACATGGACTCCAAATCTTGTCCTTATTTTAGTATGCAACAACGGAAGCTCTTAATATTCACCTGAGAATAAACATGCTTTAAACGTCAACAAAAATGTTGGTGAGTTATAGGTTTAACCTATATATATCAAATCATAACAATAGACCACAAGATTTCATATTTCAATACACATCCTATACATAGAGATAAAAATCATTCATATGGTGAACACCTGGTAACTGACATTAACAAGATGCATATATAAGAATATCCCCATCATTCTGGGACACCCTTCGGATATGATATAAATTTGGAAGTACTAAAGCATCCGGTACTTTGGATGGGGTTTGTTAGGCCCAATAGATCTATCTTTAGGATTCGTGTCAATAAGGGTGTCTGTTCCCTAATTCTTAGATTACCAGACTTAATAAAAAGGGGCATATTCGATTTCGATAATTCAACCATAGAATGTAGTTTCACGTACTTGTGTCTATTTTGTAAATCATTTATAAAACCTGCATGTATTCTCATCCCAAAAATATTAGATTTTAAAAGTGGGACTATAACTCACTTTCACAGATATTTCCTTCCTCGGAAATAAGACTTGGCCACGGATCGATTCACGAACCTATACAAATATGTACATATATATCAAAGTATGATCAAAATATAATTACAACCATTTTTATTATGTTTTAAAGATTTGAGTGTATTAAGTCAGCTGTCCTCGTTAGTAACCTACAACTAGTTGTCCACAGTTAGATGTACAGAAATAAATCGATATATATATATTATCTTGAATCAATCCACGACCCAGTGTATACACGTCTCAGGCTAGATCACAACTCAAAGTATATATATTTTTGGAATCAATCTCAACCCTGTATAGCTAACTCCAACATTACTTCATATAGAGTGTCTATGGTTGTTCCAAATAATATATATACATGGGTCGATATGATATGTCAAAACATTTGCATACGTGTCTATGGTATCCCAAGATTACATAATATTTTAGAATACATGTATAATACAATATAAGTTAGCTAGGATATGATTTGTGTTGATTTGTTAAACATTTCCCGTAGCTAAAAAGATCAAAAATATCCAATCTTGTTTTATCCATAACTTCTTCATTTTAAATCCGTTTTAATTTGAATCAAATTGCTATGGTTTCATATTGAACTCTAATTTAAGAATCCGAACAGAAAAAGTATAGGTATATAGACAAAAATTTATGTTACATGTCAATTACTAAAGAGGTAGTCATTTCAGTCGAAAGAACGACATCTTGATGACCATTTTGAAAAACATACTTTCACTTTGAGTTTAACCAAAATTTTTGGATATAGTTTCATGTTCAGATGAAAAATCATTTTCCCAGAAGAAAAACTTTTAAATCAAAGTTTATCATAGTTTTTAATTATCCAAACCAAAACATCCCCCGGTTTCACTACAACGGCGTATATCTGATTTTATGGTGTTCATCGTGTTTCCAGGTTTTAAATCATTAAGTTAGCATATCATATAGATATAGAACATGTGTTTAGTTGATTTTAAAAGTCAAGTTAGAAGGATTAACTTTTGTTTGCGAACAAGTTTAGAATTAACTAAACTATGTTCTAGTGATTACAAGTTTAAACCTTCGAATAAGATAGCTTTATATTTATGAATCGAATGATGTTATGAACATCATTACTACCTCAAGTTTTCTGGATAAAACAACTGGAAATTAGAAAAATGGATCTAGCTTCAAAGGATCCTTGGATGGTTTGAACGTTCTTGAAGCAGAATCATGACACGAAAACAGTTCAAGTAAGATTTTCACTTGAAATAAGATTGTTATAGTTGTAGAAATTGAATCAAAGTTTGAATATGAATATTACCTTGAATTAGAAAGATAACCTACTGTAAATAACAAAGGTTCCTTGATCTTAGATGATTACTTGGAATGGATTAGAAAGCTTGGAAGTAAACTTGCAAACTTGGTAGTATTCTTGATTTTTATGAAACTATACTTATGGAATTTATGAAGAACACTTAGAACTTGAAGATGGGACTTGAGAGAGATCAATTAGATGAAGAAAATTGAAGAATGAAAGTGTTGGTAGGTGTTTTTGGTCGTTGGTATATGGATTAGATATAAAGGATATGTAATTTTGTTTTCATGTAAATAAGTCATGAATGATTACTCATATTTTTGTAATTTTATGAGATATTTCATGTTAGTTGCCAAATGATAGTTCCCACATGTTTTAGGTGACACACATAGCTGCTAAGAGCTGATCATTGGAGTGTATATACCAATAGTACATACATCTAAAAGCTGTGTATTATACGAGTACGAATACGGGTGCATACGAGTAGAATTGTTGATGAAACTGAACGAGGATGTAATTGTAAGCATTTTTGTTAAGTAGAAGTATTTTGATAAGTGTCTTGAAGTCTTTCAAAAGTGTATGAATACATATTAAAACACTACATGTATATACATTTTAACTGAGTCGTTAAGTCATCGTTAGTCGTTACATGTAAATGTTGTTTTGAAACCTTTAAGTTAACGATCTTGTTAAATGTTGTTGACCCATTGTTTATTATATCAAATGAGATGTTAAATTGTTACATTATCATGATATTATGATATATAATATATCTTAGTATGATATATATACAGTTAAATGTCGTTACAATGATAATCGTTACATATATGTCTCGTTTCAAAATCATTAAGTTAGTAGTCTTATTTTTACATATGTAGTTCATTGTTAATACACTTAATGATATATTTACTTATAATTTAACATAATTAACCAAGTGTATCAATATCTTAATATGATTCACATGTACCTAGTAAGACGTTGTTATAACGATAATCGTTATATATATCATTTTCGAGTTTCCTAATTTAATAGTCTCATTTTTATGTATATAACTCATTGTTAAAATACCTAATGAGATACTTACTTATAATAAAATCATGTTAACTATATATATATATATATATATATATATATATATATATATATATATATATATATATATATATATATATATATATATATATATATATATATATATATATAACCATATATATGTCATCGTATAGTTTTTACAAGTTTTAATGTTCGTGAATCACCGGTCAACTTGGGTGGTCAATTGTATAACAACTCTCACTTTTCCATTTTGAATTTACTAAATTGCCCTTAGGGTTTCATTTCCTGATCCTGTGTATGGTCATTAGGATTGTTATCCAGAAGTTAAATGCTCTATAATTAATGTTTATAATTAATAACCTGAAACCCTAACCCTAATTAAATTATTTTGGGTATATGTAAATATAATTAGCTTTATAATTAAATTGTAGTGTCTAACAACTAAATTATTAAACTTGAAGTAATCTTAGTTGAATGTAGAACTCTTGGGAACTAAATAAAATAAATACCAGTCATGGACTAAAATTTAAAAAGATTAAATAATACTTATCCTAAATAAATGTATTTATAAAAAAAATATATATAAAATATGTATATAAGTATAAGAGTCGGGAAAAAAAAAATACTAACACTTACATAAAAGTGGCGGCTAGCACTTTAAATAAGAAAAAAAAAACAAAATACAAATTTAAAAGATAAGTACAATTAATCCTAATCTAAATGCATAAGGAGTCCTAAACTAGTTCCAACTCCTTAATCCTAATCCTAATCTAATCACAACATATTAATCCTAATTCTAACTTAATTTCTAGATCAATCCTAAGCTAGTTGAGTTGTGATCAAATTCTAAATGTTGCACTATAAAAAGACCACCTAGCTTTTCATTATTTTGCATCACAAACACACAAACAAGCCTTTCAATTCCTCCTCCTTTCTTCTCTTCTTTTGTTTGGCAGTTTTGTCCCCCAACCTCATCACCTTAGTCGACCATCAACCTCATCAAAACAGTCCACAAGTCGCATTAGGTTGCTGCATTTTTTTTTCTGCAGCCCAACCGTTACCCAAATCGCAGCTGTGCTGCTGTGTTTCGACCCTCTAAACAGCCCCCAACCATCGCCACTTTGCACTTTTCTGCAGCCCACCCAACGCCACCACCTGCTACGATTGTTGCAGCCACCACCGCCGCTACTACAGCAGCTTTATCTGCTGTTTTCCGCCACCAAAAACAGTCCACTGCAGCTCCTGTTTTTGCTGTTGTGAACCGCCATCAACAACAGCCTTTTTGCTGTTTGAGCGTGACCAAAACAGGCCAAAGACCCGCCCGTTAAGTCACTCTGCTACTGCATTTCTGGGCTGCTGCTGTCCGCCGTAAAAACACCACCGAAACCGCCACTTTTGGGTCACTTTTGTCACTGTTTTTCTGCTGTTGCTGATCGGTTCTTCCACCACCCTCAAACATCACTTTTTTTTTGTTACAAACTTACTTAAGGTATCCCATAAACCTAATCTTTTGTCATCCTTTTATTTTGATTCCATTACTTATGTTTATGTTTATAAAATTTGGTTGATACGTACGAATTTACGAACACTTAGTGTTGGTATCAACTTGATGTCGATAAAAAAAATAAATAATAATAAATAGAAGTAGTACACACACATGCATGCGTGATGAAAGGACCCGTTCATATACATTATAAACGATTCACAATAGTTGATTACATTGCGAGGTATTTGACCTCTATATGATACATTTTACAAACATTGCATTTGTTTTTAAAAGACAAAATTTCTTTACATCGAAAATTGTCAGGCATGCATACCATTTCATAATATCCACTATCCAACTATAAATTGATTTAATAATAATCTTTGATGAACTCAATGACTCGAATGCAACGTTCTTTGAAATATGCTATGAAAGACTCCAAGTAATATCTTTAAAATGAGCAAATGCACAGCGAAAGATTTCTTTAACACCTGAGAATAAACATGCTTTAAAGTGTCAACCAAAAGGTTGGTGAGTTCATTAGTTTATCATAATCATTTATTTCCATCATTTTAATAGACCACAAGAATTTCATTTCCAGTTCTCATAAATATACGTCCCATGCATAGAGACAAAAATAATCATTCATATGGTGAACACCTGGTAACCGACATTAACTAGATACATATAAGAATATCCCCTATCATTCCGGGATCCTCCTTCGGACATGATATAAATTTCGAAGTACTAAAGCATCCGGTACTTTGGATGGGGTTTGTTAGGCCCAATAGATCTATCTTTAGGATTCGCGTCAATTAGGGTGTCTGTTCCCTAATTCTTAGATTACCAGATTTTAATAAAAAGGGGCATATTCGATTTCGATCATTCAACCATATAATGTAGTTTTGATTACTTGTGTCTATTTCGTAAAAACATTTATAAAAATTGCGCATGTATTCTCAGCCCAAAAATGTAATGAGTAAAAAGGGATCAAATGAAACTCACCATACTGTATTTTGTAGTAAAAATACATATGACATCATTGAACAAGTGTAAGGTTGGCCTTTGATTCACGAACCTAAATATATTTATATACATTTATGTATTTGTTAATATTTGTCTAATACATTAAGTTAAGTCATAATGTACCACAATCCTAATGCTCGAGTCTAATATGCAAAGGTCGACAAAAATTAGTTTGACTCAAAATGTTTTCCAAAATTTTAAAAATGATTATTATATAATTTTAAATATCGTCGTTTTATATTTTTTTAAAATATTTTTAAAAGATTTAATAGAGTAAATAATATAATTCATTTATTAATAAATACAATTTTATATTAAAGTATACTTTTATATATCTTAAGTAATAAATTTATAAAGTTCATTTAATATTATAAAAATATTGTAATAGATTCTATTGAGATAATTATAATATTCGTATTACATTTTATTTGATTAAATAGCATTGATAATAATAATTAAAAGTCATATTATTTTGTAATAATAATTATTATTATTTTATTAATAGAAAACAAATAATAATATGGTAAAGTGATAATTCAATTTAAGATATCTTTAATATTTACGATAATAATTAAAAGCCATATTATTTTGTAATAATAATTATTATTATTTAAGATATCTTTAAATAATTTTTATTTAAAATGATAGTAATAATATTATTTTATAGTAATAATGAGATTTCTATTAAAAGGATATTTTTTGATAAAATGATAGTTTTAACGATATTTTTAATAATACTCGTAATGTTAAAAGTAATAAGAACGATAATTTTATGTAAATCATTATCTCACAATATTTAAATTTCATCATGATACTCATATTATTTTCTAATCAGTTTGTTAATAGTTTTTTTTTTAAATCAACTTTTATGTCACGTTCATTTTAACGATAATAATAATATTTATAATAATTAAGTGTTGCTAATATTAGTTTTAATTATAATAATATTAATAATTACTAATAACTATTTTATGTGATAATAATAATAATAATATTAATTATAACTTTAATGATAATAACTATAAAAATAACAATTCTTAATGATAATACTTTTATTGCTAATAATAATGATAATAATAATGATAATAATAATAATAATAATAATAATAATAATAATAATAATAATAATAATAATAATAATAATAATAATAATAATAATAATAATAATAATAATAATAATAATAATAATAATAATAATATTAACAATTGGATAAAAATTGGAAACAACGATATTAACGACGATGATAATACTCATTTTTACAAAATTTCAATTGGCTAAAATTTCTAATCCGTCCATCAGATCCCTTTGACATCTAAAGGAAAAGTTATTAATTTTTCACTAGCTTTCCAATGACATGCATATCTTATACCATATCTCATCCCTAGTATAACAACCTTTAAGATTCAACATAACTTATCTAGGGGCAATATCAAATATACAAGCATGCACAATCCTATGTTCTCGAGCACTAGTCAGGGATACACTATTAGTAAATAAAAATTAAATTAGGAGTACTCACGTATCAATATTGAGTTTCAATATTGCAGGAAAGGTACGTAAACGCAACGGAGATGACAAACACTAGATTGACCTCACTAGCATACCCATGATCCATACCCCTCACCTCCATAGCCATAACTCATAATTTCCTTAGCCCTATCCTACTCATAAAACTTGTCTTGAAATGACCCGCTCATGACCTTGTCGTAATATTTTATGTCAATACAAATAATAATACTACTAATATTACTAAATAATAATAATAAGATTAATAATAATAATAATTTTAGTAATAATAAAAATAATAATATAAATAGAATACGGAGTAATATAGATGGATATGGATAGATGTGTGTGTAAATCAGTGAACGAAATCGGCTTTTAAAGACATCTCCTGGAATCTTACTCCATGCGATCGCATGGAGTATACAAGTCATTAGCATGCGATCGCATGCTCACAAAATATAGCTGGTATCCATTTCATTCTTTGCCGACACTCATATCTCACACTTATTACATACGTAACATAAGTATATATATATATTATTTAATATATAATATATTTAATCTTTAGGATTAATTAAATATTATATTATATTTACGCTCATGGTAAAAATTTAATTTTTACAAAAATGACACGGTCGTGATCTCACGACTCATGTACCACTTTTGGTTTTTCGGGCGCACTTTCGTACGTTTAGAAAACTAGTCTTTTACGTTACGTTACGTGTACCATTTACAAAAATTAGACTTACTCAACAATAGATTACCTTATAAAAAATGTAACTTATAAAATTGAGCGTTGTGGTCATTTACTTTTATAAATCAGTGACTCGTTGTTTATCAAAATATTTTATTTTAAATTAAACGTTTTGTGACAAGTACCTTTATTATTAACTAGACTTAAATTAATTAAAAACTAACCCACTCAAAGTGTAACTTAATCTTTTGAGTGTTTTGGTCATTTCCTTTTATAAATCGACGTCTCGTTATATAACAAGATATATATTTAATCTTATTAGTTTGAATCAAAACGTTTTATGACTAAAATAAAATATATGTACATTTAAAATTTATAAACTTATACATAATACATATGTTTGAAATATTTATCTAATAATATAATATTTCACTTTTCAAAAATTAATTATATTTCAAAGATCAATATATATATAACATTAAAATCGTATGAATACAAGGTATTGTTATATCACCTAACGGTTATGCTCAAAAACTTAATCTGATATAACTTATTTATGCGCCAACCTTTACTTTAATTTCTCAAAGGCTCTAGTTAAAATATCTAATTATAAATCGAATCAATGAACAAGGGTTACTATCTTTTACCTAACTAATATATCTAATATACATAATCACGTTCTATATACGTTGCAAGTTATCAACCAAATGTTATGAAATTCAATCCTCCACCAACCTTTGACTAATCCTCGATAAGAACACTGTAGTTCTTGCATGCGTATCATTTCACTAAATTTCCGAATACCGTTAAAAATGTAATAGTCTCTTAAATCATAGTGGACCTTACGACGGAGACTCGTGATCATAATTCAATGTATCTGATAATTCAATCATTTGATGTTATCTTTTAATCTCGTCGATAAACTTACATCGAAAAAATACGTTCGTATAAAGTATTATTCATTCAATACCTTGATAACATTTCCAACCTCATTAAATAGATCTCATAGCTTATATTCATATTAACTAATCCGTTCAATGTTTCATTAATATATTTCAATTTCATAATCACACCTATGAATATGTATATATCTTTATTTACACATAATTGTTCGTGAATCGTCAGGCATGGTCAAAGAGTATTTGATTACATGAATATAGTTTCAAAACTTTCGAGACTCAACATTACAGATTTTTGCTTATCGTGTCGGATATATACAAAGGTTAAAGTTTAAATTTGTTCAGAAATCTCCGGGTCATCACAGTACCTACCCGTTAAAAGAAATTTCGTCCCGAAATTTGATCGAGGTCGTCATGGCTAACTATAAGAATGTTTTCATGACGAATATGAGTTGTTAAATAGAATTTTATCCTTATTGAGTAATATGGATAAAATTTTTTTGTTTATGTGAAGGGCACGAGTGAAGCTATCACTTAAGAGTGAAAATGAATAAATGTAAGTTTGACTTAGCCGGTGTCGTAGTCAAGATTGATTTCCGCAATTTATGGAATTTAGAAGAAATCTTCATATTAAGATTTGATTCTTCGGTAATTAAGGAGATTCAGATCTTCTTTGATTAAACGCGATAATCTGCTTCGATTGCTCTGTTCGAAAATTTTTCCTATAAATCCACCCTCTCCATTTCCTTACAACTCACACCTTCTATTCTTTCTTCCTCAATTCCTACTTTAAAGTATTCGTTAATATGCTCCATCCCATCCTGGTCCTTGATATCCTCTTAACTTACATATCTGTCATTCTTCTTTTTAATTTGCCACCAGAAGAATCTATTTACTTCTACTATACTCTTGGGTTTATAGTGTTTCTAGTTCTCCCATGTCTTTACATTGCTATATGCATCGATATATACGGGTTGTAATTTCCGGGTTGTTGTTAGATTTTACACCTTCCCTTATATTTCGATGTCCCTGCTTCTGTCTTCTATAGTCATCGTCATCCATAGTTAATGCTCTTATCTATTTGCTGCGGTTTATACCCCGAATTTCTAGTTCGGAGCTTTGTCCTTTCGTTTCTTCTTCTTGCGATTAAATAGCTCTCGTAATGGTCCGGAATTCGTATGTATGGATTTCAGAAGGAATATAGTAATTGTTCTAAGAAGGAAAAGGGCAATGGTAAATCTTGATTTGTTAAATTACCAGAATACCCTGAAAAAGACCGAATCATCAAGAAATAGTTCCTTGATATGTTTAGAGATTAAGTAGAATGTAAGAGTCGTGTAAATGGTACATGATGACGGTATATTCTGTGAATCATCACGTCCATTAGAAACTTAGCATGAATTATTGTAATATAATGACGTTGATCAAGTGTCATTATATTATACTAACCCATGCATCAGTTCCCAACACTACTTCAAAAACATTCATATTTGAATTTTTCAGAATTTAGAAACTAACACAGTTTCTTTTATGTTGAAGATATTACGGAGAGATAAATGATCTCATATAAGAATAGTTGTGATAATATTTCCAGAAATATGGAGAATATGTATAATGGAAGATACGAAGATACCTTATAATATTTAAGGTAAGATGATGATGAAGAATATCTGTCTGTGAAGGTTTAGACTAAGGGGTAATGTGTTTGCTAACGAGTTCAGCAGGCACCGAATCATTTGGATCCTTTGAAGGCAGATTCAGTCTCTGTGATTTGTCCACGACCTCCTTCGTACTTTGCTCAATTCGTTTTTCAGTACCAAATCCTTTCTTTTTCTGAGCTTTACCATCTCACTATCTTTTATCATCAAACTTTTGACCGTTTAGATCATCTACCATATTTATGTTTCCTCTGCATTTAATGCTATAATATCTGAATTACTGGTTATCAATCCGAAGTGGGTTCAGAAGATTCGTGTTTTAGATAATTAAATGCTGGTGGTAATTTGGTGGAATATGAAAGGTTTTCCAGTAACAATGACGAGTGGCCAACGTATTTAACGGGGTTATAATAAGACTGGTCCGACTGTAGAGTCGAAGTTTACTTGCTGAAGCTGTGACAAAATTGGCTGCTTTGAAAAGGAATCGAAATGTTGTTTTTGTTAATAAATGATAAAGGATTTGACGCGGTTACGTGTTAAGCTATGACCTTGGTTTCGAGGGTTTTTCAGGTACAAGACTTCGGGTAATGTGTGGTTGGATCATCATCTCGATTGTTCATTATTTGAAGTGTCTTTCAAAAAAATTTCAAAGGGTTTTAAGTGCAGATTGTCATTGTCAATATCCAAAGGATGAAATCTTCATGAATCTCGACTGATTCTCAAATCCTTCTAAGTGTTACGAATAAGAGTGATTTCTTATCACAGTTTTGAAGTCAAAGTATAGCCTTGAAATACGTAAGAATGTAAGAGCGATGATTTCGATTATATCTCGAATTGAATTCCGAAATTTCAAAATCAGAATATGTAATTAGATTCGAATGAATATGATTGTTTTGATTTCTATAGAAGAATGCATATTATTGTGAAAGTAGGGAGTATTGTTGATGATTGTTAGATCAGAATTGAAGAAGGTAATACATTAATTGTGAATATCTCGCGGGTATTACCTACCCGTTAAAAAATTTCACAGATAATATTTTGAACAAGAATTTTCATTACAGTCTTTATGAAAATATATGTGGGTATATTTTCTTCAGATATAATACAAATTCAATGAGTTAATATCCTATTAAACTCGTTTGATTTCTGGCTTGAATTAGAAAGGGATAATCTCTAAAACATTAGAGATTACATTATCTTCGCGGAGTATTTCACTAATGTACCTAATACTTTAGTACTTATTCTTATAGGTATTTCCTTAGTGAATCATGCTGATGCTCATAGAACTCTTGCTAACTTCACAAGATACGAATGTTGTTTTCCCAGTAAGTTTCGAATATACCAAGAATGAAAGTGTAAAATCAAACATGTTATTGAATGATACACTTGATTTATTATGAACCGAAATTCATTAAATTGAAACAGAGATTGTGGTTAACAATGATTAAGTTGTTAATGAAGGATGTACATCATAAGATATTAGTAATATGAATTTAAACGAGTAGTATCTATTCTTTTTCAATTCATACTTAATAGCTTAGTACAAAAAGATTTATTATAATTCCAGAATTCATATATATAAAATGTATTATAATTCTTCAGAATGAATGAGTTAATACTATATAACTCGTTGATACAACATATTCGTTGTTGATTGGTAATGATTTCCACAGTGATTCTTGAACTGATGGGATTTGTGATGTCATAGGTGTTGCTGATTCTGACGATGCTGACGTTACTGACTATACTGGTGATGCTAACGGTACTGTTGTTGCTGATGATACTTCTGATAACTGCTAATGATGCTTGTATAACAAGTAAATCGCGCACCATCCTTGTTAGGGTTTCGATTCTTCCTTGACTCATTTTGGTTCACTCATCTGATTTAGGGTTAGGGTGGAAATAGATAATCTCTAAGACTTTAGAGATTACATAATCGCCGTAGAATATTCCTCCGATGAAGTTATGAATCAATACTTCATCGTTTGTTGTTTTTGGTACTCCTTGGTATCTATGATGCTTGTGATGTTGATATCCGAGGTATAGATTATGATGTTGAGGCGTGTGATGCGAATGTGATTGTTGATGGTGGTAATGGTACTGTTGGTGTTAATGATGATGATACCGTTGATGCCGGTGATGCTGCTGATGTCTAGAGTATTGAGGTTTGCGATGTTGATGTTACTGGCGGTACTGATTATGCTGCTGGTGCTGCTGATGGTGTTTGTAATCCTTGCACCATAAGCTCCAAAGCCGTCATGCGTGCGCGAAGTTCGTTAACTTCTGCTAGTACACCGGGATGATTGTCGGTTGGGATGAGCGGATAAATAAAATCTAGGATTTGATGTAGGATATAATCGTGACGAGATACTCTGGAAATGAGAGAGAAAATGGTTTCACGAACAGGTTCGCCGGTAAGTGCTTCAGGTTCATCGCCAATAGGGCAATTTGGTGGATGGAAAGGATCACCTTCTTCTTGTCTCCAATAATTGAGGAGGCTACGAACCCATCCCCATTTCATCCAGAATAGATGATGGCTGATTGGTTGATCCATTCCGGTAACACTGTTTTCGGAGCTTGAGTGGAATTCCATATCGACATAACTGTCGGAATCTGAGGAGTTCGAACTAGTTGAGGGATCCATCTCGTATGATCAGAGAAAGAATTTTTGGTATGAAATAGATTGTAGAATTTAGATTTGGTATTCCTCAATACATAATTTACATATGTATATATAATACCAAAATCCCATAGATTTCGGATAATCTTTGAAAGATGTTAGTCAAAGTTCACAGTGATAGATATGCTAAGACAAGAATTTGTCTATACACTATTATGTAATAAATGCAGGAAAACGCGTCTAGACTTAAGGATGATAAGTAGGTAATTCCCTAAGGATGCTAAGTAAATGATTTCCGACTAAAAATGATAAGCAAAACTTTTGACATACAGACATGGTCGAAGTCCAGACTCACTAATGTATCCTAACGACTTATCAGTTAGACACACTAATGCAGACCTGGTTCGCTAAGACCACCGCTCTGATACCAACTGAAAGGACCCGCTCATATACATTATAAACGATTCACAATAGTTGATTACATTGCGAGGTATTTGACCTCTATATGATACATTTTACAAACATTGCATTTGTTTTTAAAAGACAAAATTTCTTTACATCGAAAATTGTCAGGCATGCATACCATTTCATAATATCCACTATCCAACTATAAATTGATTTAATAATAATCTTTGATGAACTCAATGACTCGAATGCAACGTTCTTTGAAATATGCTATGAAAGACTCCAAGTAATATCTTTAAAATGAGCAAATGCACAGCGAAAGATTTCTTTAACACCTGAGAATAAATATGCTTTAAAGTGTCAACCAAAAGGTTGGTGAGTTCATTAGTTTATCATAATCATTTATTTCCATCATTTTAATAGACCACAAGAATTTCATTTCCAGTTCTCATAAATATACGTCCCATGCATAGAGACAAAAATAATCATTCATATGGTGAACACCTGGTAACCGACATTAACTAGATACATATAAGAATATCCCCTATCATTCCGGGATCCTCCTTCGGACATGATATAAATTTCGAAGTACTAAAGCATCCGGTACTTTGGATGGGGTTTGTTAGGCCCAGTAGATCTATCTTTAGGATTCGCGTCAATTAGGGTGTCTGTTCCCTAATTCTTAGATTACCAGACTTTAATAAAAAGGGGCATATTCGATTTCGATCATTCAACCATATAATGTAGTTTTGATTACTTGTGTCTATTTCGTAAAAACATTTATAAAAATTGCGCATGTATTCTCAGCCCAAAAATGTAATGAGTAAAAAGGGATCAAATGAAACTCACCATACTGTATTTTGTAGTAAAAATACATATGACATCATTGAACAAGTGTAAGGTTGGCCTTTGATTCACGAACCTAAATATATTTATATACATTTATGTATTTGTTAATATTTGTCTAATACATTAAGTTAAGTCATAATGTACCACAATCCTAATGCTCGAGTCTAATATGCAAAGGTCGACAAAAATTAGTTTGACTCAAAATGCTTTCCAAAATTTTAAAAATGATTATTATATAATTTTAAATATCGTCATTTTATATTTTTTTAAAATATTTTTAAAAGATTTAATAGAGTAAATAATATAATTCATTTATTAATAAATACAATTTTATATTAAAGTATACTTTTATATATCTTAAGTAATAAATTTATAAAGTTCATTTAATATTATAAAAATATTGTAATAGATTCTATTGAGATAATTATAATATTCGTATTACATTTTATTTGATTAAATAGCATTGATAATAATAATTAAAAGTCATATTATTTTGTAATAATAATTATTATTATTTTATTAATAGAAAACAAATAATAATATGGTAAAGTGATAATTCAATTTAAGATATCTTTAATATTTACGATAATAATTAAAGCCATATTATTTTGTAATAATAATTATTATTATTTAAGATATCTTTAAATAATTTTTATTTAAAATGATAGTAATAATATTATTTTATAGTAATAATGAGATTTCTATTAAAAGGATATTTTTTGATAAAATGATAGTTTTAACGATATTTTTAATAATACTCGTAATGTTAAAAGTAATAAGAACGATAATTTTATGTAAATCATTATCTCACAATATTTAAATTTCATCATGATACTCATATTATTTTCTAATCAATTTGTTAATAGTTTTTTTTTTAAATCAACTTTTATGTCACGTTCATTTTAACGATAATAATAATATTTATAATAATTAAGTGTTGCTAATATTAGTTTTAATTATAATAATATTAATAATTACTAATAACTATTTTATGTGATAATAATAATAATATTAATTATAACTTTAATGATAATAACTATAAAAATAACAATTCTTAATGATAATACTTTTATTGCTAATAATAATGATAATAATAATGATAATAATAATAATAATGATAATAATAATAATAATAATAATAATAATAATAATATTAACAATTGGATAAAAATTGGAAACAACGATATTAACGACGATGATAATACTCATTTTTACAAAATTTCAATTGGCTAAAATTTCTAATCCGTCCATCAGATCCCTTTGACATCTAAAGGAAAAGTTATTAATTTTTCACTAGCTTTCCAATGACATGCATATCTTATACCTTATCTCATCCCTAGTATAACAACCTTTAAGATTCAACATAACTTATCTAGGGGCAATATCAAATATACAAGCATGCACAATCCTATGTTCTCGAGCACTAGTCAGGGATACACTATTAGTAAATAAAAATTAAATTAGGAGTACTCACGTATCAATATTGAGTTTCAATATTGCAGGAAAGGTATGTAAACGCAACGGAGATGACAAACACTAGATTGACCTCACTAGCATACCCATGATCCATACCCCTCACCTCCATAGCCATAACTCATAATTTCCTTAGCCCTATCCTACTCATAAAACTTGTCTTGAAATGACCCGCTCATGACCTTGTCGTAATATTTTATGTCAATACAAATAATAATACTACTAATATTACTAAATAATAATAATAAGATTAATAATAATAATAATTTTAGTAATAATAAAAATAATAATATAAATAGAATACGGAGTAATATAGATGGATATGGATAGATGTGTGTGTAAATCAGTGAACGAAATCGACTTTTAAAGACATCTCCTGGAATCTTACTCCATGCGATCGCATGGAGTATACAAGTCATTAGCATGCGATCGCATGCTCACAAAATATAGCTGGTATCCATTTCATTCTTTGCCGACACTCATATCTCACACTTATTACATACGTAACATAAGTATATATATATATTATTTAATATATAATATATTTAATCTTTAGGATTAATTAAATATTATATTATATTTACGCTCATGGTAAAAATTTAATTTTTACAAAAATGACACGGTCGTGATCTCACGACTCATGTACCACTTTTGGTTTTTCGGGCGCACTTTCGTACGTTTAGAAAACTAGTCTTTTACGTTACGTTACGTGTACCATTTACAAAAATTAGACTTACTCAATAATAGATTACCTTATAAAAAATGTAACTTATAAAATTGAGCGTTGTGGTCATTTACTTTTATAAATCAGTGACTCGTTGTTTATCAAAATATTTTATTTTAAATTAAACGTTTTGTGACAAGTACCTTTATTATTAACTAGACTTAAATTAATTAAAAACTAACCCACTCAAAGTGTAACTTAATCTTTTGAGTGTTTTGGTCATTTCCTTTTATAAATCGACGTCTCGTTATATAACAAGATATATATTTAATCTTATTAGTTTGAATCAAAACGTTTTATGACTAAAATAAAATATATGTACATTTAAAATTTATAAACTTATACATAATACATATGTTTGAAATATTTATCTAATAATATAATATTTCACTTTTCAAAAATTAATTATATTTCAAAGATCAATATATATATAACATTAAAATCGTATGAATACAAGGTATTGTTATATCACCTAACGGTTATGCTCAAAAACTTAATCTGATATAACTTATTTATGCGCCAACCTTTACTTTAATTTCTCAAAGGCTCTAGTTAAAATATCTAATTATAAATCGAATCAATGAACAAGGGTTACTATCTTTTACCTAACTAATATATCTAATATACATAATCACGTTCTATATACGTTGCAAGTTATCAACCAAATGTTATGAAATTCAATCCTCCACCAACCTTTGACTAATCCTCGATAAGAACACTGTAGTTCTTGCATGCGTATCATTTCACTAAATTTCCGAATACCGTTAAAAATGTAATAGTCTCTTAAATCATAGTGGACCTTACGACGGAGACTCGTGATCATAATTCAATGTATCTGATAATTCAATCATTTGATGTTATCTTTTAATCTCGTCGATAAACTTACATCGAACAAATACGTTCGTATAAAGTATTATTCATTCAATACCTTGATAACATTTCCAACCTTATTAAATAGATCTCATAGCTTATATTCATATTAACTAATCCGTTCAATGTTTCATTAATATATTTCAATTTCATAATCACACCTATGAATATGTATATATCTTTATTTACACATAATTGTTCGTGAATCGTCAGGCATGGTCAAAGAGTATTTGATTACATGAATATAGTTTCAAAACTTTCGAGACTCAACATTACAGATTTTTGCTTATCGTGTCGGATATATACAAAGGTTAAAGTTTAAATTTGTTCAGAAATCTCCGGGTCATCACACGTGATATGTATATGGATATATAATATGTATATGTATCGTGATTTATATGTATATGTATTATGTACAAGTTTAATAAAAGTAATATGATAATTAGAAAATAATTATAAACATGTATATGTAATTAGATAATAATAAAAGTATATATTATGTATATATATATGATGTAGGTATAAGTATATGTATCATGAATATGTATATGTATATATGAATATGAACTTGAAACATGTAATTAAAATTATAAGCATATGGAATGAATGGTGAATATTAATATAATTAATGGTTATGATATAAGTTATGAGAGTGTAAAGATAATAAATATGAAAATTAGAATTATTGAGATAAGAATAAAGGTTTAAAACATAAAATATATTGGTGATGAAAATAAATAAAGATAATATTGAAGTGATAAAGATAAGTTAAACACATAGGATAAATTAAAAGTTAGAGACCTAAACTTATCTAGGTTACTTAAAATATAATAATATAAAATCATAAGATTAAAAGAGTTAATAAGAATGATAATATAATAACATATAAATTTATCTTATATTTTAACGTCCTAATTTAACTAAGTTACATTTATCATATAATACTTACTAATAGTAATACATCTTTAATAAATAAATATATTATAACTTATATAATACAATAACAACATATATTATGACATAAATTTAAAGTGAAGGTTAATCAAAAGACAACGTACAACTCATACGAACTTCACCGATACTTGTGGCCTAGGGTGGTCCTTATTGCCATTATGGGAACCACTTTTGGATTTCGAATGCCCTGTCTTAAATTCTGGTCAAGAATCCTGGGCGCCCGGTAACAACAGATCATTCGAGTGACTTGCATAATAGCAACGAAGTTTCGGCAAGATTGTATATATATATATATATATATATATATATATATATATATATATATATATATATATATATATATATATATATATATATATATATATATATATATATATATATATATATGTCTTGCTAAAGATTATAACCCGAACTTTCTATAATTGAAAAGTTATTATAAGTGGAAGTTTTTCATAAATAGTAACCTCCCGAAAATGGAATTTTTTTTTGAAAAACCAACACTATTACTATAAGTTATTATATTAGTACATACGTTTGTCTGTTAGGCAATGTCTGATCATACATTCTATCTCTAGGTTGAGATCTCGATCACGTTCTTCCGTGCAATTCATTCTTTGTGGAATAACTCTTCTGTGCTACCAAAGTGAACTTCATAGCCCATCTTTCTACTATTTCTTAACTGTTTTATAAACTTTGGGGTGAGACACATGCTTACTTTTAAATGATTTACAATTTAGACACAAGTACCTAAACTATTTGATATGCAATTTCGTGAGACTTTTGTTAAACATGTATTTATTGTTACATGCAAATCCCTGCCATAATATCATTAATTGCTGGAATTGAAATTTTGCAAGCTTAATTATTGTGAATAGGCCTATTGAGAGTGACGTCTCTACCCATTGGCGTGATCGTCAAGGGGGTACATAATAATGATTGCCGACACCCGTACAGTGTCAGGGGTTAATGGTTAGTTCGATATTATAACTCATGGCATATTGAATATTTTGATGTTTTGAACTAAATCTTGTGGTCTAAAAACTTATTTATTATATAAACCTATGATGTTCACTCAACCATTGTGTTGACATTTTAAGCATGTTTGTCTCAGGTGAAGATTAGCTTGTGTGCTGCCCTATGTTGCTTAGCTAGCTGATGCATTGGAGTCAACATATTTAGAACTTATCATTTGTTATTTACATATGAATTTCATCATGTAAAACATTATTTTGTTTTCGCTACAATTCAATTATTGATTCAATAAAACGTCTCATTTAGAGTCATTCTCGCTTATATACTTGTGTTGTGATGTTGTGAAGTCATATTTACCCCCAGTCCTATTTGGGGGGGTATGACAGAGTGGTATCAGAGCCAGGTTGTTATAGAGAACCAGGATTGCATTTTATATGTGCCTTATGTGTTAGTTAGGTGCCTTAGCAATCTATAGGACTATAACCTTTCCTGGCTTAGTTTAAGTGCCTTTACTTGTTCATATTCATGCCTTAGTTTTTAGTGTTTCCTTACTATATGTTTCTTTTTATCTTGCCCTTATATCTTTCCTTAGCATCCCTCTCGATACCCTGCTTCCTTTTCTAAGGATGTCATTTATGACTTCTAAATTTCTCGACATTTTCCATGTCATTTATTACGGTTAAGTACATAACATTATTGTTATAATACGTACCGTGGTGCCTTGATTTGCGAACCAAAAAATGTCTTTCTAGACTCATGAAGATTCTCTTCATGCAATCTTTAGTGCGTTGGGAAATGCTTTAGTTTATGAACTCTTCAAACAGCAAATAAGTTTTAGGTCCTTAGAAAGTTTCCTAATAAAAATTCTGTAGTTTGATCACATATCCTGACCTTATGGAGTGACCTTGGAATGGAAATATGAATTAGAGAAATATAATGACGCCCGGCCAACGTGATTATATTACCGTAATTCATATAAAAATTCCAATATCATGACATATGGAATAGAAAGTGAATAAAAGAAAAATTCCCAAGCCATTCATTCGAAAATCTGAATGTTATTACATGAAGGGTAATCTTCATCTGATTTGTAGATATGAAGAGCTCGTCTCAACCAAACTATCTACCTCATACCCATTAGTAGATTAACAATCCTTCTTATACCATAAAGGTTGTAAAACCTTACATCCTTTCTTTCTTACATAACCTATCTCTATATCCTTGACGCTTAATCATCACCTGTTGTGTCCGACTTCACTCTATTACACTATGACGAATAGAATGTTAGTAATCACCACCATATCCTCGCTGGAAGGCAGGATACATATTCTTAAGTGACCTGTAGTGACACCCTCGAAATTTACTTGAAGTATGCCTCCCGTTATTTGTAATTACGCTCATCGTGTAGATTTTCATAAACCCATTAAGAAACCCGTTGAAGATAAGCGACAACCACTCGCAAGGATTTCATTTAAACAACGATATTATAAACACCACATTCACTAATACGTTCTCTGTGCCGAGACGGTCAATATCTCACGGGCATAATCTCATGAAGAAAAGGACCTTCCAACAAGTATCTTTTTATTACCATGGCAATTAAAAGAACCCCATCATACTCTAGCGTATCCACATTTCGGGCCAGTTTAGACTAAAGTATACATATAGATTTCCATCGCCATATTGAAAAGCACGTGATTCCTCACACGCTCCATATGATCAAAGGTAGCATTGAAATGATTATCATTACGTTACTTATGGTCAAACATCGTGTGATCTGTTGTACCTAAACAATAAGTCGTGACCTTTGAATCGTTAACCATTTTCTTAAAAATCTTACGATTTCTCCTCGGTGTTAAAAGCATGTTAGATGTATCATTAAATGATTATATATTAATGGTTCTAACAATAGGAAAGTGACACCATGTCCTCACATCGTCCTTACTCATTGGGGAAACTCATACCATTCTGGCAATAATCACAGATTTAGGGAGAACTTCATAAATTGATTTTCAATGATCATCATATAGTCGAAAGTCACTGCATTAATGTGTCTTCATACCTATCTATGTGAACATCAGATTATTCATGCTCAAGTTATTCTGAAATCTTATGAACGACGGATTCAATCCATGAGTATATAATAAGGGCACTTACAGCTAGCCTTCCGACTCCAATATTAGTCATGACCTGTTGGCATTTCAAAGTCAACAGGGGATTAATTTCACTTTCTCATACTCTACCATTCATATCTCACTTGACACCAACAGCTTCACACATGAACATTTTGAATTCCAAGAACTTATAATAGTCATTAACCACATTTAAATTCAATAGTTTTCATTAACTCGTAACATTTTTGCTTAAATATCCCCGAAATTTTCAAAAATCATTCACTCAGTCTTCATCAATCTTTTTCCAACTCGTAACCTCCGAAATATGAAAATTTTATTTACCAAATTTTCACACACACTATTTTACCGTGTGATCCTCTCGAAATTTTATAAAATAAATTTATTTACTGCCATTCTTGCAAATTTTATAAATCGTATATATTTACATAATAAAGTAAATAAAATTACCTTTACTTGTTTTGACTAGTGCATATCAAATTATACCTTTACTTTTACAAATCAATTCTTGTACATTCAAAAGTTATTTTACTTAAAATAGGACACGTTGCACATAACTCCAGTTTTACTAAGAACTTCGTTTCACATCAAAATGTGTTAAACTTTTCCCAAAATTACTTTGACTTATCATATAAAAATTTACGTATTACTCCACATTATGATTGGATCACATTTCTTCTTATCCTTCGTTCAAGAACAAAACATACCTCTTACTCTCATCAACTATTCTTTTAGGGTTGGCTGTGGCATAAAACGCTCAAGGTTTTAAATGAGCTTAGTAATATTTCTAAAATTTCATGTATCCGAATTACTGAAAAATGCGTGAATAGCATTATCTTCTCTTTTTAGGGAAACATATTCGGATAAAACTCCTGTTATTCCTTTGGATTACTTTCGCATTGATAATAAGATGCACTTCAAAGAAGAACTTGTATAAGTTATGGGTCATAAGATTCAAATGCTTAGAACAGGGCAATATTTCTATAGGACGGATCCGTTGGAATTCACGGAGAGGCCCGAGTATACCTGGGAACGTGAAGACCAAATGAAATGGAAATATCCCCATCTTTTCTCAACCGCTGATGCATCCGAGAAATCCACCTGAAACTTCGGGACGAAGTTTAAATTAACGGGGAGGTACTATAACAACCCTCACTTTTCCATTCTGAATTTACTAAATTGCCCTTAGGGTTTCATTTCCTGATCCTGTGTATGGTCATTAGGGTTGTTATCCAGAAGTTAAATGCTCTATAATTAATGCTTATAATTAATAACTTGAAACCCTAACCCTAATTAAATTATTTTGGGTATATGTAAATATAATTAGCTTTATAATTAAATTGTAGTGTCTAACAACTAAATTATTAAACTTGAAGTAATCTTAGTTGAATGTAGAACTCTTGGGAACTAAATAAAATAAATACCAGTCATGGACTAAAATTTAAAAAGATTAAATAATACTTATCCTAAATAAATGTATTTATAAAAAAAATATATAAAATATGTATATAAGTATAAGAGTCGGGAAAAAAAAATAATACTAACACTTACATAAAACTGGCGGCTAGCACTTTAAATAAGAAAAAAAAAACAAAATACAAATTTAAAAGATAAGTACAATTAATCCTAATCTAAATGCATAAGGATTCCTAAACTAGTTCCAACTCCTTAATCCTAATCCTAATCTAATCACAACATATTAATCCTAATTCTAACTTAATTTCTAGATCAATCCTAAACTAGTTGAGTTGTGATCAAATTCTAAATGTTGCACTATAAAAAGACCACCTAGCTTTTCATTATTTTGCATCACAAACACACAAACAAACCTTTCAATTCCTCCTCCTTTCTTCTCTTCTTTTGTTCGGCAGTTTTGTCCCCCAACCTCATCACCTTAGTCGACCATCAACCTCATCAAAACAGTGCACAAGTCGCCTTAGGTTGCTGCTTTTTTTTTCTGCAGCCCAACCGTTACCCAAATCGCAGCTGTGCTGCTGTGTTTCGACCCCAAAAACAGCCCCCAACCATCGCCACTTTGCACTTTTCTGCAGCCCACCCAACGCCACCACCTACTGCGATTGTTGTAGCCACCACCGCCGCTGCTACATCAGCTTTATCTGCTGTCTTCCGCCACCAAAAATAGCCCACTGCAGCTCCTGTTTTTGCTGCTGTGAACCGCCATCAACAACAGCCTTTTTGCTGTTTCTGCGCGACCAAAACAGGCCAAAGACCCGCCCGTTAAGCCACTCTGCTTCTGCGTTTCTGGGCTGCTGCTGTCCGCCATAAAAACACCACCGAAACCGCCACTTTTGGGTCACTTTTGTCACTGTTTTTCTGCTGTTGCTGATCGGTTCTTCCACCACCCTCAAACATCACTTTTTTTTTTTTTACAAACTTACTTAAGGTATCCCATAAACCTAAGCTTTTGTCATCCTTTTATTTTGATTCAATTACTTATGTTTATGTTTATAAAATTTGGTTGATACGTACGAATTTACGAACACTTAGTGTTGGTATGAACTTGATGTCGATAAAAAAAATAAATAATAATAAATAGAAGTAGTACACACACATGCATGCGTGATATGTATATGGATATATAATATGTATATGTATCGTGATTTATATGTATATGTATTACGTACAAGTTTAATAAAAGTAATATGATAATTAGAAAATAATTATAAACATGTATATGTAATTAGATAATAATAAAAGTATATATTATATATATATATATGATGTAGGTATAAGTATATGTATCATGAATATGTATATGTATATATGAATATGAACTTGAAACATGTAATTAAAATTATAAGCATATGGAATGAATGGTGAATATTAATATAATTAATGGTTATGATATAAGTTATGAGAGTGTAAAGATAATAAATATGAAAATTAGAATTATTGAGATAAGAATAAAGGTTTAAAACATAAAAGATATTGGTGATGAAAATAAATAAAGATAATATTGAAGTGATAAAGATAAGTTAAACACATAGGATAAATTAAAAGTTAGAGACCTAAACTTATCTAGGTTACTTAAAATATAATAATATAAAATCATAAGATTAAAAGAGTTAATAAGAATGATAATATAATAACATATAAATTTATCTTATATTTTAACGTCCTAATTTAACTAATTTACATTTATCATATAATACTTACTAATAGTAATACATCTTTAATAAATAAATATATTATAACTTATATAATACAATAACAACATATATTATGACATAAATTTAAAGTGAAGGTTAATCAAAAGACAACGTACAACTCATACGAACTTCACCGATACTTGTGGCCTAGGGTGGTCCTTATTGCCATTAAGGGAACCACTTTTGGATTTCGAATGCCATGACTTAAATTCTGGTCAAGAATCTTGGGCGCCCGGTAACAACAGATCATTCGAGTGACTTGCATGATAGCAACGAAGTTTGGGCAAGATTGTACAATGTCTTGCTAAAGATTATAACCCGAGCTTTCTATAATTGAAAAGTTATTATAAGTGGAAGTTTTTCATAAATAGTAACCTCCCGAAAATGGAAATTTTTTTTTGAAAAACCAACACTATTACTATAAGTTATTATATTATTACATACGTTTGTCTGTTAGGTAATGTCTGATCATACGTTCTATCTCTAGGTTGAGATCTCGATCACGTTCTTCCGTGCAATTCATTCTTTGTGGAATAACTCTTCTGTGCTACCAAGGTGAACTTCATAGCCCATCTTTCTACTATTTCTTAACTGTTTTATAAACTTTGGGGTGAGACACATGCTTGCTTTTAAATGATTTACAATTTAGACACAAGTACCTAAACTATTTGATATGCAATTTAGTGAGACTTTTGTTAAACATGTATTTATTGTTACATGCAAATCCCTGCCATAATATCGTTAATTGCTGGAATTGAAATTTTGCAAGCTTAATTATTGTGAGTAGACCTATTGAGAGTGACGTCTCTACCCATTGGCGTGATCGTCAAGGGGGTACATAATAATGATTGCCGACACCCGTACATTGTCAGGGGTTAATGTTTAGTTCGATATTATAACTCATGGCATATTGAATATTTTGATGTTTTGAACTAAATCTTGTGGTCTAAAAACTTATTGATTATATAAACCTATGATGTTCACTAAACCATTGTGTTGACATTTTAAGCATGTTTGTCTCAGGTGAAGATTAGCTTGTGTGCTGCCCTATGTTGCTTAGCTAGCTGATGCATTAGAGTCCACATATTTAGAACTTATCATTTGTTATTTACATATGAATTTCATCATGTAAAACATTATTTCGTTTCCGCTACAATTCAATTATTGATTCAATAAAACGTCTCATTTAGAGTCGTTCTCGCTTATATACTTGTGTTGTGATATTGTGAAGTCATATTTACCCCCGATCCTATTTGGGGGGGGGGGGGTATGACAAATTGTCTATATGAAACCTATTTCAATTAGTCAAGTCTTAACAAGTTTGATTGCTTAACACGTTGGAAATATTTAGTCATGTAAATATCAATCTCAATTAATATATATAAACATGGAAAAGTTCGGGTCACTACAGTAACGGAGGAGATATTCAACGAAGATGATGGTCACCGTTGCTATTAACAGAGGTATCCTTGTCTTTCTGATGCTGCTTCTGTTTATTTGTTAAAAAAAAACCACAGTCCATAGAGTATGTAAAAAGTAAAGTAACAACAATGATGATGAAGTTCTTGGTACTGCAATTGTTACTAGCCGCTACCTGTTATTTTTTTTTTCTATTTAATCCTGTCGAGCATGAGTGAATCAAACTGCCCACACATCTTTATTTGGGCTTATTAAATTGTTACATGGGCTTACTATTTGGGGTTTAGTAAAGGGCTGTTGGGCTGATTATAATTTAAATAAATTTACAACATGAAGTTGGGCCGCTACTTGTGTCTTTGCTTCCAATTTTCTGTTTATATTGGATTTTAAAAACGCGTAAGATAGTGATGCTCAATGATAATTGATGATAACGAGGTGATGAACTAATGAAGATGATGATATGGTTTGTTAATGACGAATGATTAGGATGATGATATTAATGAAATTCGATAATAGTAATGGTGAAAAAAGGTGATACATGTTAATGGTGATGATGCCATGATAGATATGATGTTCGACGATCATGATGAGATGATCATAATAATAATCTAATCACGATGATGATGATGGTATGATGATGATGATGATGATGATGATGATGATGATGATTCCAATCGATGATAATGGTTAAGTGATGATGTTATATTCAAAGAAAAATATCAAAAATAGTAAGGTTAAAGAAATAAACGTTTATGTTATAATCAGAAAGTAACTAGTGGAGCAGTGGTTCGATGTGTGCTTATTGAGCGAGCGGTCTCGGGTTCGAGCCCGGGGTGTGGCATTTTCTTTTTATAAAAAGAAGAAGAAGACATACATTTATATTAGGTTAAATAGATTTGGTGTTTCAATTAAATCAAAAATGAGGTGACAGAGAATGGTTAATGGCGTTATAAGGTTAGCGAGACGACGCGGGTTCAAACCCGGACTTGAGCATTTTTAAAGGGCTACTTCTTTGAGGTAGTTTATTTATTACTTAGCATTATTATTATTATTATTATTATTATTATTATTATTATTATTATTATTATTATTATTATTATTATTATTATTATTATTATTATTATTATTATTATTATTATTATTATTATTATTATTATTGTTATTAGTAATTATTATTATTATTATGTTATTACAAATATTAAAAATATAAATATTAGTATCATTATTATTATTAGTAAAATCATTATTTTTATAGTTATTATTATTAGTATTCATTATTATTAAAGTTAACATTTTTATTAAATGTATCATTTATATTTAAGTTATTATTTTTATCGTCAAGTATCATTTCTAACTCTATTATCATTATTATTATTTTTACCATTACTAATATTATTTTAATATTATTATAATTTTAACAAATAAACGATATACATATATATACACAAAAATATATTTAATACATATAACATAACAAAAGTAATATTTTTATTTATTTCAAATATATAAAAAGAATATATGAACATATAGGTTATTAATATAAAAGTGATATAACTAATAAATTTAAATATATATAAATTTGTACGAATACAATTATGTGTGTTAATATATATACTTAATATAGATTCATGAATCTGAGGCCAACCTTGCACTTGTTCAATGATGTCATATGTATTTTTACTACAAAATACAATATGGTGAGTTTCATTTGCCTTTTTTTTACCCTTTATATTTTTGGGCGGAGAATACATGCGATATTTTTATAAATGTTTTACGAAATAGACACAAGTAATCGAAACTACACTATATGGTTGAATGATCGAAGCCGAATATGCCTCTTTTTGCTTGGTAGCCTAAGAATTAGGGAACATCACTAATTTTGAGAATTAGTGCACGCCTAATTGACGCGAATCCTAAAGATAGATCTATTGGGCCTAACGAACCACATCCAAAGTACCAGATGCTTTAGTACTTCGATGTTGTTTTATCATGTCCGAAGGATTTCCCGGAATGATAGGGGATATTCTTATATGCATCTTGTTAATGTCGGTTACTAGGTGTTCAATCCATATGAATGATTTTTGTCTCTATGCATGGGACGTATATTTATGAGAAATGTAAATGAAAATCTTGTGGTCTATTAAAATGATGGAAATGATTATTTATGTTAAACTAATGAACTCACCAACCTTTTGGTTGACACTTTAAAGCATGTTTATTCTCAGGTATGAAAGAAATCTTCCGCTGTGCATTTGGTCATTTTAGAGATATTACTTGGAGTCATTCATGACATATTTCGAAAGACGTTGCATTCGAGTCGTCGAGTTCATCAAGATTATTATTAAGTCAATTATAGTTTAATATATTATGAAATGGTATTCATGCTGTCAACATTCAATGTAATGAAAGTTTGTCTTTTAAAAACAATGCAATGTTTGTAAAATGTATCATATAGAGGTCAAGTACCTCACTATGTAATCATATGTTATTGTATTCGTTCTTATGGATTAGAACGAGTCTTTACATTAGATGATTACTTGGAATGGATTAGAAAGCTTGGAAGTAGACTTGCAAACATGAAAGTGTTCTTGAAGTTTTCTTGAGTAGTTGTTTTATAAGTTGATATAGGTTAGGATTTAAGAGCTAAATTGATGTAGATTATGAAGGAAATGATGAAGAACACTTAGAACATCAAGAGAGAACAAGAGAGAGATGTGTTTGGTGCATGAATGTTGAAAAATGAAAGTGATAATGATGATGATGAAAAACGTGAACTAGGTCTTCATTTAAGGTCACATTAGTTTGTAATTTTGTGAGATATTTAATGCTAGTTTCCAAATGGTTAGTTCCACATGTTTGTTGACTAAATGAGTGCTGCTAAGAGCTGATCATTGGAGTGTATATACTAATAGTAAATACATTTAGAAGCTATGTATTGTACGAGTACAAATACGAGTGCATACGAGTAGAATTGTTGATGAAAACGAATGAGGACGTAATTGTAAGCATTTTTATTAAGTAGAAGTCCTTTGATATATGTCTTGAAGTCTTTCAAAAGTGAATGAATACATATTAAAACACTACATGTATATACATTTTAACTAAGTCGTTAAGTCATCGTTAGTCGTTACATGTAAGTGTTGTTTTGAAACCTTTAAGTTAACGATCTTGTTAAATGTTGTTAACCCATTGTTTATTATATCTAATGAGATATTAAATTATTACATTATCATGATATTATGATGTATTAATATATCTTCATATGATATATATACATTTAAATGTCGTTACAACGATAATCTTTACATATATGTCTCGTTTCGAAATCCTTAAGTTAGTAGTCTTATTTTTACATATGTAGTTCATTGTTAATACACTTAATGATATAATTAATTATCATTTAATCATGTTAAACATAGTGTGTTCATATCTTAATTGAATACATATGTATTTATTTTAATTAAACGTTGTTATAACGATAATCGTTATATATATATCGTTTTGAGTTTCTTTATTCAATAGTCTCATTTTTATGTATATAACTCATTGTTAAAATACCTAATGAGATATTTACTTATCAAAATATCATGTTAACTATATATATATATATATATATATATATATATATATATATATATATATATATATATATATATATCCATATATATGTCATCATATAGTTTTTACAAGTTTTAACGTTCACGAATCGCCGGTCAACTTGGGTGGTCAATTGTCTACATGAAACTCATTTCAATTAATCAAGTTCTAACAAGTTTGATTGTTTAACATGTTGAAAACACTTAATCATGTAAATATCAGTTTCATTTAATATATATAATCATGGAAAAGTTCGGGTCACTACATGCATACCATTTCATAATATATCCAAACTATAAATGACTTAATAATAATCTTGTTGACTTCAACGACTCGAATGCAACGTCTTTTGAAATATTCCATAAATGACTCCAAGTAATATCTTTAAAATGAGCAAATGCATAGCGAAAGATTTCTTTAATACCTGAGAATAAATATACTTACAAGTGTCAACCAAAAGGTTGGTGAGTTCATTAGTTTATCATAATCATTCATTTCCATAATTTTAATAGACCACAAGATTTTATTTTCATAATAAAGTGCAGGTCTGCACACTGCTATAAAAATCCATTCATATGATGAACACCTAGTAACCGACATTAACCAAAAATGCATCTAGCATATCCCCGTACAGGCACCTCGTCTGTATATAATATAAACCTCGAAGTACTAAAGCAGTTCAAATTCTATGACTGGATCTTGTCAAGGCCCATAGATCTATCTTTAGGATTCGCGTCAATTAGTGGACTGGTTCACTAATTCTTAGGTTACCAAGCTAAACAAAAAGGGATACGCGGTATAATAATTCATCATAGAATGTAGTTCAAGTACTTGTGTCTATTTTGTTAAACATTTATAAAAGCGCATGTATTCTCAGTCCCAAAAATATAATAAAAGGGAGTAATGAAACTCACGATACTGTATTTCGTAGTAATTATGCATATGACGGCAATGAACAAGTGCAAGGTTAGTCTCGAATTCACGAACCTATATTAAGTATATATATTTTTATGTTGGTCAATATCTGTCTAACAATTTAGGTCAGGTTATAGTGTATCACAATCCTATCACTCGAGATTATCATGCAGAGGTTAACAAAAATCAATTTGACCCAAAATGACCTCAAAATATATACATGTTTATTATATGACTTAAATATAGTCATTTTATATATTTAAATATGTTTATCAGATTTTATTTGAGTAAATAATACAAGTCCTTTATTAATAATCAAAAATTTATATTAAAATTTATATATGGTAAAAATATACTTTTATATATCTTAAGTAATAAAATTTATAAAGTTCACTTAATATCATAAAAATATAGTGGTATGTGTTATTAATATAATTATATTACGTGTGGTAAAAATATCTTTGTATCACATATTTATTTTGATAAAATAATATTGATAATAATAATAATAAGTAAAAATTGTATTATTTTGTAATAATAATAATTATTATTATTCTACTAATAATAATAATACTAATATTTATATTTATTAACAATGATATTAATTATAATAGAGTAATAATTCTAATCATGATAGTTTTAATAATAACGATACTTTTTAATATCAACTGTGAAAATAATAATTCCATTCAAGATGATAATTTTTAATAATAATAATACTAAAATGATAATAATAATGATATTTTATAATAAAAATGACATTTCTATTAAAATGCTAATTTTAATAAAAATGATAGTTTTAATATTAATAATACTTTTGATGATGATAATAATAATAATAATAATAATAATAATAATAATAATAATAATAATAATAATAATAATAATAATAATAATAATAATAATAATAATAATAATAATAATAATAATGATAAAAATAATAAAAATGATATTTTTATCTAAATCAATATCTTATAATATTTTAATTTCATCATGATACCTATACTCATTATTTCCTAATCGAATTGTTTAATAGCTTTTAGTCCTCGTTTATATCGCATTCATAATAATGGTAATAATATTAATCATAGTAATTATATGATACTAATATTAGTTTTAATGATAATGATACTAA
Organism: Rutidosis leptorrhynchoides; assembly: GCF_046630445.1. Classification (NCBI taxonomy): domain Eukaryota; kingdom Viridiplantae; phylum Streptophyta; class Magnoliopsida; order Asterales; family Asteraceae; genus Rutidosis; species Rutidosis leptorrhynchoides. The sequence goes on from NC_092334.1 coordinate 268,000,475, forward strand.
AAATAATAATTATGATAATACTAATGATAATACTAATAATTACTATAATGATAATAATAATAATAATAATAATAATAATAATAATAATAATAGTAATAATAATAATAATAATAATAATAACAATAATAATAATAATTAAATAATAATAACGATGATAATAATAATAATCATTTTAGTAATAATACAAAAGTTAATGATAATTCAATTGGCTATACCTCTTAATCCGTTCATCGAAACCATACGCTTTCAAACTGAAAAGTTATTAATTTTTCGTCAGCTTTCTAACGACATACATATCATATAACTTATCTCAGTAGTATATGTATCTAATTTGTGATTTATCATAAACTATCTAATCGACAAAATAAAACATACAAGCATGCATAATCCTATATACTCGAGCACTAGTCAGGGATACACTATTAATATATAAAAAATAAGATATGAATGATCACGTATCAATATTGTGATTCAATAATGCAGGAAAGTACGTAGACTCAACGAAGATGATAAACACTAGATCGACCTCATGAGCATACCCCTAACAATACCCATAACCTCCTTAGCTATAACCCATAATTTCCTTAGCTTTAACCCGCTCGAAAAACCCGTTTTGAAATGACCTCGTCGTAGTATTTTATGTATAATACTAATAATAGTACTCATAATTATAAGATTAATAATAATAATAATAATAATAATAATAATAATAATAATAATAATAATAATAATAATAATAATAATAATAATAATAATAATAATAATAATAATAATAATAATAATAATAATAATAATAATAATAATAATAATAATAATAATAATAATAATAATAATAATAATAATAATAATAATAATAATAATAATAATAATAATAATAATAATAATAATAATAATAATAATAATAATAGTAATAATAATAATTATAATATATATAGAGAGAATTATGTGAGAGATAGATAGATAGAGTGATTCAGAAAACTGGAAATCGTTCAAGCATTATAGAAGTATCCTGACAAAACACCTCATGCGATCGCATGAGGTTTGTGAGTGCTTCCCATGCGATTGCATGAGCACTCTATGACATCTCAAATGCACGTAAATCTTCTGCCGACACTTTACATTCTATTATTTATATATATTATTTAATATATAATATATTTAATCTTTAGAATTAATTAAATATTATATTATATTCTCGTGTATAGTTGATTTGTAATTTTAGCACCGATGAATTATACGTTGACGCTCGACTTACGTACCAGTTTCGGTTTTTCGAACGCCCTTTTGTACGCTTAGAAAACTTGTACTTTACGTTTTGCGACACGTACCTTTATCAATTATTAGACTTATTTCACCAATAATTATACTAATTGAAATGTTACTTATTCATTTTAGTGTTTTGGTCATTTGCTTCTATAAATCAACATCTAATTATATATATATATATATATATATATATATATATATATATATATATATATATATATATATATATATATATATATATATATATATATATATATATATATATATATATATATATATATATATATATATATATATATATATATATATATATATTCATTTCGAAATATATATTTGAAATATTTATTTAACAATATAATATATAGTTTTTTTTTAAAAAATTGATTATATTTCAAATTTATTATATAATTTAAAATCGTTTCGAAATTATTATTTAGTAATACTTTTTCTTTTTTGAAACAATATATATTTAATAATAAAGCTTTAATTATTTTCTTCAAATTTTTATATACATAAACAAGTTACCTTATAAAACGTTTTAATAATAAATTTCTTTTTAAACTGAAAGCGTTATAGTACGTTTGAAACTAAATCAAATAAATATGAAACTTTTGTTTTCCAAAACTAAATATATTTAAGAATCATTTTGTCAAAAAGATTTAAATAATGAGAATCGTTATATCATAACATGTTTTAGAAAAGTAAAGTCATATATGACGCATAACAGGTTTCAAGTTTCTGAATCATCGTTTGTTGGTGAAGCATAGAATAAATTTCGATTGTTAATTAAATGTATGAAATCATCTTAATGTAAAATGTCGATTTACTTAACTTGTCGGTATCCAACATCTAAGTTATTTACACTTCACTTTCTTACTTTTACCTTAAATAAAATGAAAGTTAAATTAGTTATCTTATCAAAGTCACAAGGAAATTATTGTAAAGCATAAATTGGAATTCAAACAAGAAACTCCACTAACATTTGTCTGGCACTCGATAATTGGCACTTTGTTCTCACTTGTAAATCACTTTACCAATTATTCCGAATACCGTTAAAAGGAACGATTTCTTAAATCATAGTGGACCTCATAACAGAGACCCGTAATCATAATCACAATGTATCTGATAATTCAATCATTTGATATTATCTTTTAATTTCATCGATAATTATATTAAATATATATTGAAACAAATACGTTCATGTAAAGTATCTTACATCTAATACTTTGTTAACGTTTTCAATTAATATAACTATATCTTATAAATATACATATCTATACACATAGCTTTTCGTGAATCATCGAGCACAGTCAAAGGGTAATTGATTACATGAACACAGTTTAAAGTTTTTGAGATTTCAACATTACAGACTTTGCTTATTATGTCGGAAACATTACATCATTTAAAGATAAAGTTTAAATTTGGTCGGAAATTTTCGGGTTGTCATAGTATCCACAGTTGAAATGTCCCATTCTTATTGATTAAAAATGTTCCATATTAATTGATTTCGTTGCGAGGTTTTGACCTCTATATGAGACGTTTTTCAAAGACTGTATTCATTTTAAAACAAACCATGACCTTTATTTCATCAATAAAGGTTTAAAAGCTTTACGTAGATTATCAAATAATGATAATCTAAAATATCCTGTTTACACACGACCATTACATAATGGTTTACAATACAAATATGTTACAACAAAATAAGTTTCTTGAATGCAGTTTTTACACAATATCATACAAGCATGGACTCCAAATCTCGTCCTTATTTAAGTATGCAACAGCGGAAGCTCTTAATAATTAACTGAGAATAAACATGCTTAAAACGTCAACAAAAATGTTGGTGAGCTATAGGTTTAATCTATATATTATCAAATCGTAACAATAGACCATAAGATTTCATATTTCAATACACATCCCATACATAGAGATAAAAATCATTCATATGGTGAACACCTGGTAACCGACATTAACAAGATGCATATATAAGAATATCCCCATCATTCCGGGATCCTCCTTCGGACATGATATAAATTTCGAAGTACTAAAGCATCCGGTACTTTGGATGGGGCTTGTTGGGCCCAATAGATCTATCTTTAGGATTCGCGTCAATTAGGGTGTCTATTCCCTAATTCTTAGATTACCAGACTTAATAAAAAGGGGCATATTCGATTTCGATAATTCAACCATAGAATGTAGTTTCACGTACTTGTGTCTATTTTGTAAATCATTTTTAAAACCTGCATGTATTCTCATCCCAATAATATTAGATTTTAAAAGTGGGACTATAACTCACTTTCACAGATTTTTACTTCGTCGGGAAGTAAGACTTGGCCATTGGTTGATTCACGAACCTATAACAATATATACATATATATCAAAGTATGTTCAAAATATATTTACAACACTTTTAATATATTTTGATGTTTTAAGTTTATTAAGTCAACTGTCCTCGTTAGTAACCTACAACTAGTTGTCCACAGTTAGATGTACAGAAATAAATCGATAAATATTATCTTGAATCAATCCACGACCCAGTGTATACGTATCTCAGTATTGATCACAACTCAAACTATATATATATTGGAATCAACCTCAACCCTGTATAGCTAACTCCAACATTTACATATAGAGTGTCTATGGTTGTTCCGAAATATATATAGATGTGTCGACATGATAGGTCGAAACATTGTATACGTGTCTATGGTATCTCAAGATTATATAATATACAATACAAGTTGATTAAGTTATGGTTGGAATAGATTTGTTACCAATTTTCGCGTAGCTAAAATGAGAAAAATTATCCAATCTTGTTTTACCCATAACTTCTTCATTTTAACTCCGTTTTGAGTGAATCAAATTGCTATGGTTTTATATTGAACTATATTTTATGAATCTAAACATAAAAAGTATAGGTTTATAGTCGGAAAAATAAGTTACAAGTCATTTTTGTAAAGGTAGTCATTTCAGTCGAAAGAACGACGTCTAGATGACCATTTTAGAAAACATACTTCCACTTTGAGTTTAACCATAATTTTTGGATATAGTTTCATGTTCATAATAAAAATAATTTTCCCAGAATAACAACTTTTAAATCAAAGTTTATCATAGTTTTTAATTAACTAACCCAAAACAGCCCGCGGTGTTACTACGACGGCGTAAATCCGATTTTACGGTGTTTTTCGTGTTTCCAGGTTTTAAATCCTTAAGTTAGCATATCATATTGATATAGAACATGTGTTTAGTTGATTTTAAAAGTCAAGTTAGAAGGATTAACTTTTATTTGCGAACAAGTTTAGAATTAACTAAACTATGTTCTAGTGATTACAAGTTTAAACCTTCGAATAAGATAGCTTTATATGTATGAATCGAATAATGTTATGAACATCATTACTACCTCAAGTTCCTTGGATAAACCTACTGGCAATGAGAAAAATAGATCTAGCTTCAAAGGATCCTTGTATGGCTTGAAAGTTCTTGAAGCAGAATCATGACACGAAAACAATTTCAAGTAAGATTTCCACTCAAAATAAAATTGTTATAGTTATAGAAATTGAATTAAAGTTTGAATATGATTATTACCTTGTATTAAAAAGATAACCTACTGTAAGTAACAAGGTTTCTTGATCTTGGATGATTACTTGGAATGGATTTAGAAAACTTGGAAGTAAACTTGCAATCTTGGAAGTATTCTTGATTTTATGAAACTAGAACTTTTAGAATTTATGAAGAACACTTAGAACTTGAAGATAGAACTTGAGAGAGATCAATTAGATGAAGAAAATTGAAGAATGAAAGTGTTTGTAGGTGTTTTTGGTCGTTGGCGTATGGATTTGATATAAAGGATATGTAATTTTGTTTTCATGTTAATAAGTCATGAATGATTACTCATATTTTTGTAATTTTATGAGATATTTCATGCTAGTTGCCAAATTATGATTCCCACATGTGTTAGGTGACTCACATGGGCTGCTAAGAGCTGATCATTGGAGTGTATATATCAATAGTACATACATCTAAAAGCTGTGTATTGTACGAGTAAGAATACGGGTGCATACGAGTAGAATTGTTGATGAAACTGAACGAGGATGTAATTGTAAGCATTTTTGTTAAGTAGAAGTATTTTGATAAGTGTCTTGAAGTCTTTCAAAAATGTATGAATACATATTAAAACACTACATGTATATACATTTTAACTGAGTCGTTAAGTCATCGTTAGTCGTTACATGTAAATGTTGTTTTGAAACCTTTAGGTTAACGATCTTGTTGAATGTTGTTAACCCATTGTTTATTATAACAAATGAGATGTTAAATTGTTATATTATCATGATATTATGATATATAATATATCTTAGTATGATATATATACAGTTAAATGTCGTTACAACGATAATCGTTACATATATGTCTCGTTTCGAAATCATTAAGTTAGTAGTCTTATTTTTACATATGTATTTCATTGTTAATACACTTAATAATATATTTACTTATCATTTAAATATAATTAACCAAGTGTATCAATATCTTAATATGATTCATATGTACCTAGTAAGACGTTGTTATAACGATAATCGTTATATATATCGTTTTCGAGTTTCTTAAATTAATAGTCTCATTTTTATGTATATAACTCATTGTTAAAATACCTAATGAGATACATACTTATAATAAAATCATGTTAACTATATATATAACCATATATATGTCATCGTATAGTTTTTACAAGTTTTAACGTTCGTGAATCAACGGTCAACTTGGGTGGTCAATTGTCTATATGAAACCTATTTCAATTAATCAAGTCTTAACAAGTTTGATTGCTTAACATGTTGGAAACACTTAATCATGTAAATAACAATTTCATTTAATATATATATATATATAAACATGGAAAAGTTCGGGTCACTACAGTACCTACCCATTAAATAAATTTCGTCCCGAAATTTTAAGAAGTTGGAGGTGTTGACGTATCTTTTGGAAATAAATGCGGGTATTTCTTCTTCATCTGATCTTCACGCTCCCAGGTGAACTCGGGTCCTCTACGAGCATTCCATCGAACCTTAACAATAGGTATCTTGTTTTGTTTAAGTCTCTTAACCTCACGATCCATTATTTCGACTGGTTCTTCAATGAATTGAAGTTTTTCATTGATTTGGATTTCGTCCAACGGAATAGTGAGATCTTCTTTAGCAAAACATTTCTTCAAATTTGAGACGTGGAAAGTGTTATGTACAGCCGCGAGTTGTTGAGGTAGCTCCAGTTGGTAAGCTACTGGTCCGACACGATCTATAATCTTGAATGGTCCAATGTACCTTAGATTTAGTTTCCCCCGTTTACCAAATCGAACAACGCCTTTCCAAGGTGAAACCTTAAGCATGACCATCTCTCCAATTTCAAACTCTATATCTTTTCTTTTACTGTCCGCGTAGCTCTTTTGTCGACTCTGAGCGGTTTTCAATATTTGTTGAATTTGGATGATTTTCTCGGTAGTTTCTTGTATTATCTCCGGACCCGTAATCTGTCTATCCCCCACTTCACTCCAACAAATCGGAGACCTGCACTTTCTACCATAAAGTGCTTCAAACAGAGCCATCTCAATGCTTGAATGGTAGCTGTTGTTGTAGGAAAATTCTGCTAACGGTAGATGTCGATCCCAACTCTTTCCGAAATCAATAACACATGCTCGTAGCATGTCTTCAAGCGTTTGTATCGTCCTTTTGCTCTGCCCATCAGTTTGTGGATGATAGGTAGTACTCATGTCTAGACGAGTTCCCAATGCTTGCTGTAATGTCTGCCAGAATCTTGAAATAAATCTGCCATCCCTATCAGAGATAATAGAGATTGGTATTCCATGTCTAGAGACGACTTCCTTCAAATACAGTCGTGCTAACTTCTCCATCTTGTCATCTTCTCTTATTGGCAGGAAGTGTGCTGACTTGGTGAGACGATCAACTATTACTCAAATAGTATCATAACCACTTGCAGTCCTTGGCAATTTAGTAATGAAATCCATGGTAATGTTTTCCCATTTCCATTCCAGGATTTCAGGTTGTTGTAGTAGACCTGATGGTTTCTGATGTTCAGCTTTGACCTTAGAACACGTCAAACATTCTCCTACATATTTAGCAATATCAGCTTTCATACCTGGCCACCAAAAATGTTTCTTAAGATCCTTGTACATCTTCCCCGTTCCAGGATGTATTGAGTATCTGGTTTTATGAGCTTCTCTAAGTACCATTTCTCTCATATCTCCAAATTTTGGTACTCAAATTCTTTCAGCCGTATACCGGGTTCCGTCTTCCCGAATATTAAGATGCTTCTCCGATCCTTTGGGTATTTCATCCTTTAAATTTCCCTCTTTTAAAACTCCTTGTTGCGCCTCCTTTATTTGAGTAGTAAGGTTAGTGTGAATCATTATATTCATACATTTTACTCGAATGGGTTCTCTGTCCTTTCTGCTCAAGGAGTTGGCTACCACATTTGCCTTCCCCGGGTGGTAACGAATCTCAAAGTCGTAATCATTCAATAATTCAATCTACCTACCCTGCCTCATATGCAGTTGTTTCTGATTAAATATGTGTTGAAGACTTTTGTGGTCGGTATATATAATACTTTTGACCCCATATAAGTAGTGTCTCCAAGTCTTTAATGCAAAAACAACCGCGCCTAATTCTAAATCATGCGTCGTATAATTTTGCTCGTGAATCTTCAATTGTCTAGACGCATAAGCAATCACCTTCGTCCGTTGCATTAATACACAACCGAGACCTTGCTTTGATGCGTCACAATAAATCACAAAATCATCATTCCCTTCAGGCAATGACAATATAGGTGCCGTAGTTAGCTTTTTCTTCAATAATTGAAACGCCTTCTCTTGTTCATCCTTCCATTCAAATTTCTTCCCTTTATGCGTTAATGCAGTCAAGGGTTTTGCTATTTTGGAGAAATCTTGGATGAATCTTCTGTAGTAACCAGCCAATCCTAAAAATTGACGTATATGCTTCGGAGTTTTTGGGGTTTCCCACTTTTCAACGGTTTCGATCTTTGCCGGGTCCACCTGGATACCTTCTTTGTTCACTATGTGACCGAGGAATTGAACTTCTTCCAACCAAAATGCACACTTTGAAAACTTAGCGTACAGTTTTTCTTTCCTCAATACGTCTAGCACTTTTCTCAAATGTTCTTCGTACTCTTGATCATTCTTTGAGTAAATAAGTATGTCATCGATGAAAACAATGATAAAACTTGTCAAGATATGGCCCACACACTCGGTTCATAAGGTCCATGAACACAGCTGGTGCGTTAGTCAATCCAAACGGCATAACCATAAACTCGTAATGACCATAACGCGTCCTAAAAGTAGTTTTTGGAATATCATCCTCCCTTACTCGCATTTGATGATATCCAGAACGTAAATCGATCTTCGAATAAACTGACGAGCCTTGTAGTTGACCAAATAAGTCGTCAATTCTCGGCAGTAGATAACGGTTTTTGATGGTAAGTTTGTTCAACTCTCTGTAGTCAATACACAACCTAAATGTACCATCCTTCTTCTTGACAAACAAAACAGGAGCTCCCCATGGTGATGTGCTTGGTTGAATGAAACCACGTTCTAATAATTCTTGCAGTTGGCTTTACAGTTCTTTCATCTCGCTGGGTGCGAGTCTATAAGGAGCACGAGCTATTGGTGTAGCTCCTGATACAAGATCTATTTGAAATTCAACAGATCGATGTGGAGGTAGTCCCGGTAATTCTTTCGGAAATACATCGGGAAATTCTTTTACGACGGGAACATCATTGATGCTCTTTTCTTCAGTTTGTACTTTCTCGACGTGTCCTAGAACAGCATAGCAACCTTTTCTTATTAGTTTTTGTGCCTTCAAATTACTAATAAGATGTAGCTTCATGTTGCCCTTTTCTCCGTACACCATTAAGGGTTCTCCTTCTTCTCGGACAATGCGAATTGCATTTTTATAACATACGATCTCTGCTTTCACCTTCTTCAGCCAGTCCATGCCAACTATTACATCAAAACTCCCCAACTCTACTAGTATCAAATCAATCTTAAATATTTCGCTACCCAGTTTAATTTCTCGATTCCGGCATATATTATCTGCTGAAATTAATTTACCGTTTGCTAATTCGAGTAAAAATTTACTATCCAACGGCGTCAATGGAAAACTTAATTTAGCATAAAAATCTCTACTCATATAGCTTCTATCCGCACCCGAGTCAAATAAAACGTAAGCAGATTTATTGTCAATAAGAAATGTACCCGTAACAAGCTCCGGGTCTTCCTGTGCCTCTGCTGCATTAATATTGAAAACTCTTCCGCGGCCTTGTCCATTCGTGTTCTCCTGGTTCGGGCAATTTCTAATAATGTGGCCCAATTTTCCACATTTATAACAAACTACATTGGCATAACTTGCTCCGACACTACTCGCTGCGCCATTACTCGTTCCGACACCATTTTTTCCTTTCGTTCTATTAACCCCTAGTCCGTAGACCTCACACTTCACCGTGCTATGATCATTTCTTTTACACTTGTTGCAAAATTTGGTACAGAACCCCGAGTGATGCTTTTCACACCTTTGGCATAGTTGCTTCTGATTGTTGTTGTTGTTACGGTTATTATTGTTGTTGGGATGATTGTTGTAGTTGATGTTGCTGTTGTTGTTGTTGTTGTTGTTGTTGTTGTTGTTATTGTTGTTGTTGTTGTTGTTGTTGTTGTTGTTATTGTTGTTGTTGTTGGGCCGTTTGTTGTAGTTGCGATTGATGTTGCGATTATTGGGATAGTTGTTGCGATTATTGTTGTAATTGCTGTTGTTGTTGTATTGGTGATTCTTATCACCGTTTTCCTCCCACTTTCTTTTGACTTGCTTCACATTAGCCTCTTCAGCAGTCTGTTCTTTAATTCTTTCTTCAATCTGGTTCACTAGTTTGTGAGCCATTCTACATGCCTGTTGTATGGAGGCGGGCTCGTGTGAACTTATTTCTTCTTGGATTCTTTCCGGTAATCCTTTCACAAACGCGTCGATCTTCTCTTCCTCATCTTCGAACGCTCCCGGACACAATAGGCACAATTCTGTGAATCGTCTTTCGTACGCGGTAATATCAAATCCTTGGGTTCGTAACCCTCTAAGTTCTGTCTTGAGCTTATTAACCTCAGTTCTAGGACGGTACTTCTCGTTCATCAAGTGCTTGAATGCTGACCACGGTAGTGCGTACGCATCATCTTGTCCCACTTGCTCTAGATAGGTATTCCACCATGTTAACGCAGAACCTGTGAAGGTATGCGTAGCATACTTCACTTTGTCCTCTTCAGTACACTTACTTATGGCAAACACTGATTCGATCTTCTCGATCCACCGTTTCAATCCGATCGGTCCTTCGGTTCCATCAAATTCCAAAGGTTTGCAGGCAGTGAATTCTTTGTAGGTGCATCCTACACGATTTCATGTACTGCTAGATCCAAGGTTATTGTTGGTATGTAGCGCAGCCTGTACTGCGGCTATGTTTGAAGCTAGAAAAGAACGGAATTCCTCTTCATTCATATTCACGGTGTGTCGAGTAGTCGGTGCCATTTCCTTCAAAATAGTCAAATGGAACAAGTTAATCATACAGAATATTAAGAGTAGTTAATAGTATTTCGTAGCATAATATGAACTCATTTATAAAAGCTTTTTCTTCATATTAGCGTTTTATAAGTTTAAATTCGGGTAGTACCTATCCGTTAAGTTCATACTTAGTAGCTAATATACAATTCAACTACTACAATTCTATATGAAAAACTGATTATAATAATATTTCGCGTTCAAACTTTTATACAATATTTTACAAACTTACAATACCGCGTATTTTACATAAAGCATGAAATATAGCACACAATAACTTTGATACAAGATAGTTGTCAAGATAATTCTAGCTAGCACACAAGTCATTCAACAAAGGCAATAAAGACACGTAATTCATACGTCCAGAAACAAGTCATGCATTCTGGTTTTACTAGGACTACTTCCCATCCTTGGTCTTGTGGAACATAACCGTTATGGCCGTTGATAAGACAGCATGTTGTAACATCGTCAAAGGGACGAGGGTTACGTAATGACCAACAGTCTCGTAATAACCTAAAAACCTCATTTCTTACCCCAATTACCGACTCCGTCACTTGTGGGAACGTTTTGTTTAATAGTTGTAGCCCGATGTTCTTTTTCTCACTTTGGTGAGAAGCGAACATTACTAACCCGTGAGCATAGCATGCTTCTTTATGTTGCATGTTAGCCGCTTTTTCTAAATCATCAAGTCCTATATTCGGATACATTGAGTCAAAATAATTTCTTAACCCGTTGCGTAAAATAGCATTTGGGTTCCCCGCAATATATGCGTCAAAGTAAACACATCGTAACTTATGGGTTTCCCAATGTGATATCTACCATTTTTCAAACGAAAGTCTCTTATAAACCAAGACATTCTTGGAACGTTCTTCGAATGTCTTACAAACTGATTTCGCCGTAAATAGTTGTGCCGAAGAATTCTGACCGACTCTAGACAAGATTTCATCAATCATGTCTCCGGGTAGGTCTCTTAAAATATTGGGTTGTCTATCCATTTTGTGTTTTTATACTGTAAAATAGACAAGAGTTAGATTCATAAAAAAAAATACTTATTAATGCATGCAATCTTTACATATATCATAAATCATAAGCACACTATATTACATATATTACACCACACGAATACAACTATCTTATTCTGACTCGCTCGTTTCTTCTTCTTCGGTTTTGGTTCGTTTTGCCAAGTTTCTAGGGATATATGATGTTCCCCTAATACGAGCTGTCGTTTTCCACAACGGTTTAGAAAAACCTGGTGGTTTAGAGGTTCCCGGGTCATTGTTACAACTTAAGGGCTTCGGGGGTTGACGATACATATAAAGTTCATCGGGGTTGGAATTAGATTTCTCTATTTTTATGCCCTTTCCCTTATTATTTTCTTTTGCCTTTATAAATTCAGTTGGGGTAATTTCTATAACATCATCGGAATTCTCGTCGGAATCCGATTCATCGAAGAATTGGTAATCCTCCCAATATTTTGCTTCCTTGGCGGAAACACTATTGACCATAATTAACCTTGGTCGGTTGGTTGAGGATTTTCTTTTATTTAACCGTTTTATTATTTCCCCCACCGGTTCTATTTCCTTCTCCGATTCCTCCTCTTCCGGCTCTGATTCTTCTTCCGGTTCTTCTTCGGGAACTTGTGAATCAGTCCAATACATATTTGACTCTTCGTTATTATTAGGTGTGTCAATGGGATTTGTGCTAGAGGTAGACATCTATCACACAATATCAAACATGTTAAGAGATTAATATATCACATAATATATATATGTTAATAATATATAGTTTCCAACAAAAATGTTAAGCAATCATTTTTAAAGAAAACACGGTCGAAGTCCAGACTCACTAATGCATCCTAACAAACTCGATAAGACACACTAATGCAAATATTCTGGTTCTCTAAGACCAACGCTCGGATACCAACTGAAATGTCTCGTTCTTATTGATTAAAAACGTTCCATATTAATTGATTTCGTTGCGAGGTTTTGACCTCTATATGAGACGTTTTTCAAAGACTGCATTCATTTTAAAACAAACCATGACCTTTATTTCATCAATAAAGGTTTAAAAGCTTTACATAGATTATCAAATAATGATAATCTAAATTATCATGTTTACACACGACCATTACATAATGGTTTACAATACAAATATGTTACAACAAAATAAGTTTCTTGAATGCAGTTTTTACACAATATCATACAAGCATGGACTCCAAATCTCGTCCTTATTTAAGTATGCGACAGCTGAAGCTCTTAATAATCACCTGAGAATAAACATGCTTAAAACGTCAACAAAAATGTTGGTGAGCTATAGGTTTAACCTATATATTATCAAATCATAACAATAGACCATAAGATTTCATATTTCAATACACATCCCATACATAGAGATAAAAATCATTCATATGGTGAACACCTGGTAACCGACATTAACAAGATGCATATATAAGAATATCCCCATCATTCCGGAATCCTCCTTCGGACATGATATAAATTTCGAAGTACTAAAGCATCCGGTACTTTGGATGGGACTTGTTGGGCCCAATAGATCTATCTTTAGGATTCGCGTCAATTAGGGTGTCTGTTCCCTAATTCTTAGATTACCAGACTTAATAAAAAGGGGCATATTCGATTTCGATAATTCAACCATAGAATGTAGTTTCACGTACTTGTGTCTATTTTGTAAATCATTTATAAAACCTGCATGTATTCTCATCCCAAAAATATTAGATTTTAAAAGTTGGACTATAACTCACTTTCACAGATTTTTACTTCGTCGGGAAGTAAGACTTGGCCACTGGTTGATTCACGTACCTATAACAATATATACATATATATCAAAGTATGTTCAAAATATATTTACAACACTTTTAATATATTTTGATGTTTTAAGTTTATTAAGTCAGCTGTCCTCGTTAGTAACCTACAACTAGTTGTCTACAGTTAGATGTACAGAAATAAATCGATAAATATTATCTTGAATCAATCCACGACCCAGTGTATACGTATCTCAGTATTGATCACAACTCAAACTATATATATTTTGGAATCAACCTCAACCCTGTATAGCTAACTCCAACATTTACATATAGAGTGTCTATGGTTGTTCCGAAATATATATAGATGTGTCGACATGATAGGTCGAAACATTGTATACGTGTCTATGGTATCTCAAGATTACATAATATACAATACAAGTTGATTAAGTTATGGTTGGAATAGATTTGTTACCAATTTTCACGTAGCTAAAATGAGAAAAATTATCCAATCTTGTTTTACCCATAACTTCTTCATTTTAAATCCGTTTTGAGTGAATCAAATTGCTATGGTTTCATATTGAACTCTATTTTATGAATCTAAATAGAAAAAGTATAGGTTTATAGTCGGAAAAAAAGTAACAAGTCATTTTTGTAAAGGTAGTCATTTCAGTCGAAAGAACGACGTCTAGATGACCATTTTAGAAAACATACTTTCACTTTGAGTTTAACCATAATTTTTGGATATAGTTTCATGTTCATAATAAAAATCATTTTCCCAGAATAACAACTTTTAAATCAAAGTTTATCATAGTTTTTAATTAACTAACCCAAAACAGCCCGCGATGTTACTACGACTGCGTAAATCCGATTTTACAGTGTTTTTCGTGTTTTCAGGTTTTAAATCCTTAAGTTAGCATATCATATTGATATAGAACAAGTGTTTAGTTGATTTTAAAAGTCAAGTTAGAAGGATTAACTTTTATTTGCGAACAAGTTTAGAATTAACTAAACTATGTTCTAGTGATTACAAGTTTAAACCTTCGAATAAGATAGCTTTATATGTATGAATCGAATGATGTTATGAACATCATTACTACCTCAAGTTCCTTGGATAAACCTACTGGAAATGAGGAAAATAGATCTAGCTTCAAAGGATCCTTGGATGGCTTGAAAGTTCTTGAAGCAGAATCATGACACGAAAACAATTTCAAGTAAGATTTCCACTCGAAATAAGATTGTTATAGTTATAGAAATTGAATTAAAGTTTGAATATGATTATTACCTTATATTAGAAAGATAACATACTGTAAGTAACAAGGTTTCTTGATCTTGGATGATTACCTGGAATGGATTTAGAAAACTTGTAAGTAAACTTGCAATCTTAGAAGTATTCTTGATTTTATGAAACTAGAACTTTTGGAATTTATGAAGAACACTTAGAACTTGAAGATAGAACTTGAGAGAGATCAATTAGATGAATAAAATTGAAGAATTAAAGTGTTTGTAGGTATTTTTGGTCGTTGGTGTATGGATTAGATATAAAGGATATGTAATTTTGTTTTCATGTAAATAAGTCATGAATGATTACTCATATTTTTGTAATTTTATGAGATATTTCATGCTAGTTGCTAAATTATGGTTCCCACATGTGTTAGGTGACTCACATGGGCTGCTAAGAGTTGATCATTGGAGTGTATATACCAATAGTACATACATCTAAAAGCTGTGTATTGTACGAGTACGAATACGGGTGCATACGAGTAGAATTGTTGATGAAACTGAACGAGGATGTAATTGTAAGCATTTTTGTTAAGTAGAAGTATTTTGATAAGTGTATTGAAGTCTTTCATAAGTGTATGAATACATATTAAAACACTACATGTATATACATTTTAACTGAGTCGTTAAGTCATCGTTAGTCGTTACATGTAAATGTTGTTTTGAAACCTTTAGGTTAACGATCTTGTTGAATGTTGTTAACCCATTGTTTATTATAACAAATGAGATGTTAAATTGTTATATTATCATGATATTATGATATATAATATATCTTAGTATGATATATATACAGTTAAATGTCGTTACAACGATAATCGTTACATATATGTCTCGTTTCGAAATCATTAAGTTAGTTGTCTTATTTTTACATATGTATGTCATTGTTAATACACTTAATAATATATTTACTTATCATTTAAACATAATTTACCAAGTGTATCAATATCTTAATATGATTCATATGTACCTAGTAAGACGTTGTTATAACGATAATCGTTATATATATCGTTTTCGAGTTTCTTAAATTAATAGTCTCATTTTTATGTATATAACTCATTGTTAAAATACCTAATGAGATACATACTTATAATAAAATCATGTTAACTATATATATATAACCATATATATGTCATCGTATAGTTTTTACAAGTTTTAACGTTCGTGAGTCAACGGTCAACTTGGGTGGTCAATTGTCTATATGAAACCTATTTCAATTAATCAAGTCTTAACAAGTTTGATTGCTTAACATGTTGGAAACACTTAATCATGTAAATAACAATTTCATTTAATATATATATATATATATATATAAACATGGAAAAGTTCGGGTCACTACAACAGTTAGCTCTTATGGCTCGTGACATATTGAGCATCCCAATCACTACTGTTGATTCCGGGTCATCTTTTAGCATTGGTGGTCAAATCATAAGTAAATGTAGAAGTTCGTTAAAGTTGAAAAATGTTGAAGCTTTGTAATGCACTCGCGATTGGTTGTTCGAGTTCGATTTTGAAGGTAGTAAACTAATATATATTGAAAAATTTTCTATCCATTAATCTTCATTTATTAATTCAAATCGTTTCTATTATTTATAGATGAAGATGAAGTAGAAGAAGATCTAGTTGAGGATATTGAAGCGTTGATCCCGGTTGTTTGAAGTAGCATTATAGATTGGTCAGAACTGTTTAAAGTAGCATGATATGGAAGCGTTGATCTCGGCTCGTTGATATCGAAGCATCGATCTTTTGTTATTTATCTATTAAACTTGATTTTATGTTTGTTTATATCTATTTTTGCTTTTTAAACATGTTTTGATAGACTTCTTTTGAAACATGTGAGATCAGATTACTTCTTTTGAAATATGCTATATTAGGTTATTTTAATTATATTTGGTTGTTTGAAGTAGCATTAAAGCTTATGCTGATGGTAAACCTCAATGAGGATAAAGTTGTTCTAAATAAACAGAACGTGTTCATAAATATATAGCAATATAAAGTAGTATTTGGTAAATCTCAATAAAAAAAATTTAAATGCAGTAATAAAGTTGTTTCAAGAATTTTAAAGACTTCTAGCTTTAAAAAAAAAAAAATTGGTCTCGACCTGGCCTGGCCCGTTTGATCCATTTGATTTGTTTAACCCATTTGACCTGTTAACTTATGACCTTTTTGACCTGTTACCCAAACCAACCCAACCTGACCCGTTTTGACCCGTTATATTTTTTTACCCATTTGACCCATGACCCATTTTGACCCAAAATCATTTTGACCCGTTACCCAAACCGGCCCAAACCGACCCAACTTGACCCATTTGCCAGGTATAAGTTTGACCCATTATCACCTTATGTCATAAATCACCAATTTAACACTTAGCACAAAAGTTAGCTTTTAATTGACCAAACTAGGTTTAACTCACCTTGACTTGTCAATTTACACACAAAAGTTAGCTTCCAGTCACCAACAACTAGTGATTGTGTCTAAAAATCATCATTTGACATCAAAAATCAAGAACACTTGACCTACTTTAACACAAAACCCATTTTGACCTAATTTAGGTTTTACACCCAAAATCAAGTTAACACAACACCCAAATCACTAGTAGACAAGGGTTCAAGGGTTTAAACCAACACATGCAAGACCCAAACTTACAATTTCATCATTCAAAATCCTAAGTTACCAATTTAGGTTTACTTACATGAATCTTACCCAAAAAACCCCCAAAATCACAAGAAATGGGGTTTATAACCCTAACTAGCACATACCCTAACTTCAAATCAAAATCAAAGTAAATAAAATCGGATATAGGGTTTACCTCAACTTCAAAATCGAGCTAGTAGCTAGAAACATCAAGGAGAACCAAGACCTGCTTCCAATTTGAGCAAAAATTACCATCTTCATCACCAACTCAAGTTTCCTCTCTCTAGAAACCCTTCTCTCTCTCTTTAAGGTTTGGTTGGTGAAAAAGAGGATAAGAATGAGATTGGGATCAGTTTTGGGGTATAAAACCCGACCTCAAATGAAACAACCCAACCCGTATTCTATACGATAAATTTTTTTTTTTAATACACATTTATGCGCCAATTAAATATGTAAACCATTCCACGAGTTCCATTTAAACGTACAACGATTTAAATGTTTACAAAAGGCACGAAGGCCATTAATTAAGTTTAATACAAGTTGACCCACTACAATGATAGTTTATAATCCAAACGTCACTCGAGCATGGTTTGGGCTAAACTACCCAAAACGTTAGGCCAACTTCAAAAGCTAACACCAAAAGCACCCCCCGACAACATAAGCGGGAGACCACTAGTCCAAACATATGCCCTTACCCTTGTCCAAGTCGGAACCTATAAAATGGTAAACAACAAGAGGGTAAGCAAGGCTAAGTTAGTGCACCAATTATACATACATATATATAACCTACTTACTTGCAAACACTTACCAAATCCGCATACATACTAGTTACATAATTAGCATACCTTTCACATGTATAACGCTAAGTACCACGATAACAAGACTAGTATAACAATAGCATATAACACAACGATACATCATGCTAAAATACAAGTATAACGATGATGGCACAATATCCAAAGTGCTCAAGATCTCAAGGCTAGCCCAACGAATGGTATCGTCAACATCGAACTTAAACCCCATTCGCCTACATTAATGTGGTATCGTCAACAACGAACTTTAAACCCACATATGAGGTATCGTCAACATCGAACTTTAAACTCTCATCAACTCACTACAATAGTCGTATGGCATCGCCAACATCGAACTTTAATTCCATACGTATGAGGTATCGTCAACAACGAACTTTAAACCCTCATCCACAACATAATATACTCTAGGGTATGGTATCGTCAATATCGAACTTTAACCCATACCCCACAAGCAAATAAATCATATACATGCATATATAATTATTCCACTCACATTGTCACAAGGATGATGATTTAGCACTTCCGAGCTTCAACGCAATGTACCTAAATCATTAAGTGCACATTCAATTTCACAACTAGTGGGATTAACCACAATACTCCCACTTGAACATTTAATGATCCAAATTGGATTAAATGACTCAACTACTCACAACCGCCCATAAATGGCCAAGTCTCGACTTTAATCACTAAGACTAGTGAATTAAAGTCTATTAACTTCAATTAACACAAAACTTAGGGTAATCCATACCCATTTCATCTAATTAGGTCAACTAGTACATTTTGACCCATTTTACATTACTTAGACTCATAATCAAGTCAAACTTACCCATTTACACTTCTTTCATAAATCTTAAAGTGCATTAGTGACTAACAACACCAATTGGCACTTACAACCTCAAATCACAAGGCCAAAACCCTAGATTATGGCTATTAGGGTTTCATTACAACAACATAACCCAAACTCACCCATTTTACCCTCAAATAGGTCATACAAATCTCTAGTAACCCAAACCCTAGTCATTAACCAATTAAAACTCAAAACTTAGAGTTAGAACTTACCGAGACTATCCACGCGTAGCTAGTAACAAGGAGAACAACTTTAAATCTCGCTCCTAGGTTTGATTCACAAATCTCCAACTCCGAATCTCAAGATCAAACTAAGTGGGTTTTGTGTTTTGGGAGAGAAATAGGAAAGAAAATAGAAAAGGAAAATGAAATAAATGAGAAGTGTTTAGTATTAAAGGCTCCAAACTGATCTACAAGCAAAAAGACCAATTTACCCCTAAAACCCTTTTAAAAGGAGTAGTAATCGGAGTCAGATCTGCAGGATTGCCGCGGCGCGGCGCTAAATGTCGCGGCGCGACGTTACAAAGGAAAAACCACCACTCTTAACTCATGTTCTGATCCAGATTTGCTTTGCTTGTCGCGTCGCAGACATATTTCTCGCGGCGCGGCAGTGGCTTGATCCTGATCCCTTCGACAAGTTAGCATAAAATGATGGCTCAAACCACTAACACACCTCGTTCACTCTTCTTATGCTCGTCTAAGCTTTGACCTTAAGCCTCATACGACTCGACACCAATGCGACACACATACATATGTATAAATACATATATACTCATAAACTAACACTAGGCTCATTTAATCACATAAACGAACAAGTTACAAACGTGCTAATAATTAAGTTTGTGCCTTTAGACGTGCACGGGAAAACGGGGTGTTACAACTCTCCCCCACTTGAATCAGAGCGCGTCCTCGCGATACAAGCCGCATGACAAGCCGGAAGATAAACCAATACAAACTCTTCGGGCTCCCAAGTAAACTCGGAACCCTTACTACGACTCCATTAAACTTTTAAAGTCCTAACCTCTGTATGTCTCAACCTTTTGACCTTCTCATCAAGTATGGCAATCGGTTCCTCAACATATTCTAATTTATTGTTTAGCTCGATCTCGTCTAATGGCACCCAAGATGAATCATCCGCAAGACACTTACGGAGATGGGAAGCATGAAATGTATTATGGATCCCCGCAAGCTCTTCGGGTAATTCCAAACGATACGCGACTTCACCAACATGAGCTAAAACCTTAAATGGTCCAATAAACCGAGGAGCTAACTTTCCTCATTTCCAGAATCGAATAATACCCTTCCATGGCGAAACTTTGAACATCACCATATCACCTTCTTGAAATTCGATCGTTCGTCTACGTTTATCGGCATAAGATTTTTGCCTATCTTGAGCCTTTTTCAAATGCTCTCGAATCACATCAATCTTGCTATTCGTCTCTAAAACCAAATCGGTACTCCCTATTTCCTTTTGTCCCACTTCACCCCAACAAATCGGGGTTCGACACCTACGCCCATAAAGCATCTCATAAGGTGGCATCCCAATACTAGTATGATAACTATTATTGTACGAGAATTCCACCAAAGGTAAGTGCTCGTTCCAACTACCACCAAAATCGATAATGCACGCATGTAACATATCTTCCAAAGTTTGATTCGTACGTTCGGTTTGACCGTCCGTTTGAGGATGATAAACCGTGCTCAACTTCAATTGCATACCCATATCTTCATGAAATCTATCCCGAAACCGAGACGTAAAACGGGTATCTCGATCCAAAATAATAGATATAGGAACACCGTGTCGAGAGATGACTTCCTTGATAAACAACTTAGCCAATGTCTCCGACGATATCGCTTCCTTAATGGGTAGAAATAAAGCACTTTTCGTCAATCGATCAACTATAACCCAAATCGAATCAAATTGGGTCCTCGCCATTTTAGGTAACTTTGTGATGAAATGCATGGTAATGTGCTCCCATTTCCATTTCGGGATTTCTAACGGTTGTAACTTACCATACGGCTTTTGGTGCTCGGCCTTAACTTGCAAACACGTGACGCATTGCTCAACATACTTCACAACATCATGTTTCATGCCCGGCCACCAATAATCTTTCTTTAAGTCAAGATACATTTTCGTTGCGCCCGGATGAATGGAATACTTTGACTTATGTGCTTCATCTAGTAGCACTTGTCGGTACTCACCCATCTTAGGCACCCACACTCTTCCTTGAAAAGACAACAAACCCCGCGAGCCCATAGTAATGAACTCTGATTGTCCCACAATTCGCTCCGCATGCTTGTTGTGAACGTAAGCCTCTATTTGAATCACTCCGAGTTTTTCAAGAAAATCGTTAGTAATAATCATACGTAACAATCCCAATCGTAACGCCGGGTGATGACTCTTTCGACTTAACGCATCCGCGACCACATTCGCCTTGCCCGGATGATAAAGTATCACACAATCATAGTCTTTTACCACATCCATCCACCTACGTTGACGATAATTCAAATCTCGTTGATTAAAGAGATGTTTCAAACTCTTATGATCCGAATAAATCGTACACTTGACACCATACAAGTAATGGCGCCAAATTTTCAACACATGCACAACCGCCGCCAACTCAAGATCATGAGTCGGATATCTCGTCTCGTGTTCCTTTAATTGTCGAGAGGCATAAGCGATGACTTTACCTCTTTGCATTAGAACACACTCGAGTCCATTTAACGAAGCATCACAATAAACCGTCATGTCTTCCACTCCTTCCGGTCACACTAACACCGGAGCTTGACACAACTTCTCCTTTAACAATTGAAAGGCAACTTCTTGCTCGTTTTCCCAAACAAACCTCGCGTTCTTCCTCGTCAATTTCGTCAACGAAGAAGCGATCTTAGAAAAGTCTTGGATAAACCGACGATAATAACCGGCCAATCCGAGAAAACTTCGGACCTCCGTAGGCGTAGTCGGTTGTCTCCAACTCTTCACCATCTCTATCTTCCCCGGATCCACTTGAATACCGTCTTTGTTCACAATGTGGCCAAGGAATTGAACCTCCCTTAGCCAAAATTCACATTTGGAGAACTTGGCATACAACTCCTCCTTTCGTAACATCTTCAATACTTCAAACAAATGACGTTCATGCATACTTTTCAAGTAGACTAGTATGTCGTCAAGAACACAATCACCGACTTATCCAACATAGGTTGGCACACTCAGTTCATAAGATCCATGAATGCCGCCGGTGCATTCGTAAGACCAAAAGGCATAACTACGAACTCAAAATGCCCATAACGCGTTCGAAAAGCCGTTTTCTCAATATCTTCCTCACGGACCCGCATTTGGTGATAGCCGGACCGTAGGTCGATCTTAGAGTAATACGTCGCACCTTGGAGTTGGTCAAACAAATCGTCAATCCGAGGCAATGGACAACGATTCTTGATCGTCACTTTATTCAACTCCCGGTAATCGATGCACATCCGCATACTACCATCCTTCTTTTTCACGAATAAAACCGGAGCGCCCCACGGCGAAGCACTCGGTCGAATAAAACCCTTCTCAAGCAACTCTTGGGTTTGATTTAACAACTCTTGCATTTCCATTGGTGCTAAATGATAAGGAGTTTTAGCAATGGGAGTAGCTCCCGGAACCAACTCAATGCAAAATTCAACTTGTCTTTCCGCCGGAACACCCGGTAACTCGTCCGGAAAAACGTCTTCGAATTCACTAACCACCGGAATTTCACGAATAGGTGGTGACTCATCGCGAGCATCAACAACATGGGCAAGAAAAGCCAAGCCACCACTAACAAGAAAATGACGTGCCCGTGCAAAAGAACATATCGGCACAAGTCTTCTTCGTCTATCGCCATGAATAATCAACTCTCCCCCACTTGGGGTCTTCACACGTATAAACTTTTCATGGCATGCAATATCGGCTCTATATCGATCGAGCCAATCCATACCAACAACGATATCAAAATCGCCCAAAGTCATAGGGATGAGATCAATTTTAATGTTTTCGGCACCAAAAACGACATCACAATTCTTACACACATCAACCACTAGCACCGTCTTGCCGTCCGCTATTTCGACTTCTACCGGACGACTTAACTTAGCTAACGGTCTATCAAGTTTAGGCACAAATTTTGGAGACACAAACGACAAATTTGCACCGCTATCAAATAAAATCCTTGCCGGATTAGAATTAACCATGAAAGTACCTGAGACTACTTCGTTTGATTGTTTGGCTTCGTCATTGGTCATCAAATAGTTTCGCCCTCGAGCCGTACCCGCCGCCTTCTCTAGCCTCTTAACATTATCGTTGTTCAAATCGGGACACTTTGACTTTCGGTGTCCTTCTTTGTTGCAATTAAAACAAGTGAGCTTGTTTGTTGAATTTGGCTTCGGACAATCTCGAGCCATATGTCCACGTACCCCACAATTGTAGCAAGTAGGGACAAAGCTCCCAAAACCACCGGTAGCGCCCTTCTTCACACTATTGACATTTTCGGAACCCCTTTTGTTCTTGTTCTTTTTATTTGAAAAATTCGAATGACTCGAACCTTCAAACTTTCTTTTTGAAAAAGTGAAATCGCTTTTTCTTGGAACCTCCGGCTCAAAACCCCGAGCCAACTCGTATAGCTCTTCAAAAGTCTTAGCCATCCCCCGACTAATCTTACCCTTAAACTCATCGTTCAAAGTACGGTAGAAATCTTTCATTAGCTTGTGATCGTCACCAACATATTCCGGGCAAAAACGAGTCTTTGCCAAAAAGGTAGACTTGAGAGTAACCAAGTCCATCGAACCTTGTTGCAAATGATGCAACTCATCCCGGATTCTATCAAGGTCGGAAGAAGTTCGGTATTCTTGGAAGAATTCCTTCTTAAACTCCTCCCATGTCAAGCTCATGCATTGCTCTTCACCATACAAATTGATTTTATCGTCCCACCACAACTTGCCTTCTTCACGTAACATGCTAGACACATATCTCATCTTCTTCTCGGGAGGACATTCCGCGGTACGGAAAGCTCCCTCGATATCAGAAATCCAACAAGTGCTTTTCAATGGATCTCTCACCCCATTAAACATCGGAGGTTGAGTATCCTTGAAATTCTTGTAGTGGAAGTCCCGTCTTCCTTCACCTCCTTCACCGCGAGGATAAATGTTTCTAGCATCAAGGGCCTCTTCGATAGTGGCCTTCATTCGTTCATTTATCAAATCGGTCACTTGCCCATCGACCGAATCTTGGAAGACCTTTCGGACGTCCGTAAGAAAATCCGCTTTTAACTTTTTAAAGACGGCCTCAACCTTTGCCGAAAATTCGGCGTCCTCACTTGTACTTCCGTTATCATGATCGGGACCGTTTATCGTCTTCATTCTATAAAACGGAATAGGTTAAACCATGTAACGAAAAGACATAACACGTAAGTATATACATGTACACCACACTACCCCATCTTGCTCAACAATCATCGTACATTACTCGTTTGACACGATTTGCACCCGTAACAACGGTAGCTAATCGTTGTTACGCGAGCACGTCGCATTAACTCGCTAGTACAACGTCGGTCTTGCTTGATTATTGCTAAACACAATACAAAACAATTAGCACAAGGTTAGTTCACATAAACCAAGGCCATAACAATTCCCGATTAGACCCAAAGTCCTACAAGTCCCGCATAAAGCGCTCACACAATAAAGTCCAAGTCTAGGCCCATATCTTAAATCGCCTAAATCCCTTAGACCATGCTCTGATACCACTTGAAACAACCCAACCCGTATTCCATACGATAAATTTTTTTTTTAATACACATTTATGCGCCAATTAAATATGTAAACCATTCCACGAGTTCCATTTAAACGTACAACGATTTAAATGTTTACAAAAGGCACGAAGGCCATTAATTAAGTTTAATACAAGTTGACCCACTACAATGATAGTTTATAATCCAAACGACACTCGAGCATGGTTTGGGGCTAAACTACCCAAAACATTAGGCCAACTTCAAAAGCTAACACCAAAAGCACCCCCCGACAACATAAGCGGGAGACCACTAGTCCAAACATATGCCCTTACCCTTGTCCAAGCCGGAACCTATAAAATGGTAAACAACGAGAGGGTAAGAAAGGCTTAGTGAGTGCAACAATTATACATACATATATATAACCTACTTACTTGCAAACACTTACCAAATCTGCATACATACTAGTTACATAATTAGCATACCTTTCACATGTATAACGCTAAGTACCACGATAACAAGACTAGTATAACAATAGAATATAACACAACGATACATCATGCTAAAATACAAGTATAACGATGATATTCACAACATCCAAAGTGCTCAAGATCTCAAGGCTAGCCCAATGAATGGTATCGTCAACATCGAACTTAAACCCCATTCACCTACATTAATGTGGTATCGTCAACACCGAACTTTAAACCCACATAAGAGGTATCGTCAACATCGAACTTTAAACCCTCATCAACTCACTACAATAGTCGTATGGCATCGTCAACATCGAACTTAATTCCATACGTATGAGGTATCGTCAACAACGAACTTTAAACCCTCATCCACAACATAATATACTCTAGGGTATGGTATCGTCAACATCGAACTTTAACCCATACCCCACAAGCAAATAAATCATATACATGCATATATAATTATTCCACTCACATTGTCACAAGGATGATGATTTAGCACTTCCGAGCTTCAACGCAATGTACCTAAATCATTAAGTGCACATTCAATTTCACAACTAGTGGGATTAACCACAATACTCCCACTTGAGCATTTAATGATCCAAATTGGATTAAATGACTCAACTACTCACAACCGCCCATAAATGGCCAAGTCTCGACTTTAATCACTAAGACTAGTGAATTAAAGTCTATTAACTTCAATTAACACAAAACTTAGGGTAATCCATACCCATTTCATCTAATTAGGTCAACTAGTACATTTTGACCCATTTTACATTACTTAGACTCATAATCAAGTCAAACTTACCCATTTACACTTCTTTCATAAATCTTAAAGTGCATTAGTGACTAACAACACCAATTGGCACTTACAACCTCAAATCACAAGGCCAAAACCCTAGATTATGGCTATTAGGGTTTCATTACAACAACATAACCCAAACTCACCCATTTTACCCTCAAATGGGTCATACAAATCTCTAGTAACCCAAACCCTAGTCATTAACCAATTAAAACTCAAAACTTAGATTTAGAACTTACCGAGACTATCCACGCGTAGCTAGTAACAAGGAGAACAACTTTAAATCTCGCTCCTAGGTTTGATTCACAAATCTCCAACTCCGAATCTCAAGATCAAACTAAGTGGGTTTTGTGTTTTGGGAGGGAAATAGGAAAGAAAATAGAAAAGGAAAATGAAATAAATGATAAGTGGTTGGTATTAAAGGCTCCAAACTGATCTACAAGCAAAAAGACCAATTTACCCCTAAAACCCTTTTAAAAGGAGTAGTAATCGGAGTCAGATCTGCAGGATTGCCGCGGCGCGGCGCTAAATGTCGCGGCGTGACATTACAAAGGAAAAACCACCACTCTTAACTCATGTTCTGATCCAGATTTGCTTTGCTTGTCGCGTTGCGGACACATTTCTCGCGGCGCGATAGTGGCCTGATCCGGATCCCTTCGACAAGTTAGCATAAAATGATGGCTCAAACCACTAACACACCTCGTTCACTCTTCTTATGCTCGTCTAAGCTTCAACCTTAAGCCTCATACGACTCGACACCAATGCGACACACATACATATGTATAAACACATATATACTCATAAACTAACACTAGGCTCATTTAATCACATAAACGAACAAGTTACAAACGTGCTAATAATTAAGTTTGTACCTTTAGACGTGCACGGGAAAACGGGGTGTTACATCAAAGTGAAAAGACCAAAACACCCTCTTTAAAACCTTAAAATAACGAAGCTTGCTGCCAGCTAATATTGCGCGCCGTGCATACAAGTGCGCACCACACACTACAACTAAAAAGGAAGGCAACACAGCTTTTCTGATGTAAATTCTAAAAGTGCATAAGTATAAGTAGACTTTCTGATGCATAAGTATAAATAGAATTTTCCTGACACTATTTGAGAGCACTTTCTAATGCATAAAATTCAGGGTCTTACAGCACAACATTTGTTGCTAATCAGCCTTAAATTGAGGCATTTCGATGAGCACTTGCTAACTGATTTTATACATCAACTGTTTTCATAACCATTAACAATAGTTCTAATTTGACTCTTAACACAACTGCAATCAGGTGAGTTAATTTCGTGATCTTGAAATCAAATTTTGCAGATCAATTTCACAATCTCAAGATTATATCGAATTCAATCCGATTTCTGATTACAGAATAACTGAATTCTTAGAATCAATTTTTCGCGATCGATATTTTCTTCATGAATCAGCATAATCAGGTAGCAGAATCGGAGATGATGTCAGAATCAAATGTTAAATCTGAATTGGAACTTAATCATGGATGGTGCCAATTGATCAATCCTAGATTAGTACTTGATATGACCGAAACAGACAGTTTTATTTGTCGCAACTGCAATCAGGTGAGTTAATTTCGTGATCTTGAAATCAGATTTTGCAGATCAATTTCCTAATCTCAAGATTATATCGAATTCAATCCGATTTCTGATTACAGAATAACTGAATTCTTAGAATCAATTTTTCGCGATCGATATTTTCTTCACGAATCAGCATAATCAGGTAGCAGAATCGGAGATTATGTCAGAATCAAATGTTAAATCTAAATTGGAACTTAATCACGGATGGCGCCAATTGATCAATCCTAGATTAGTACTTGATATGACTGAAACAAACAGTTTTATTTGGCACCAATTGATCAATCCTCGTTAGGTCGCAACGCGTCAGAATCAGTCACCAAGAGGGGGGTACTGTTTTAAATTTATATTTAGCGGGGCCTAAATCATACTATTCCTTATTATGAGTAAGGGAAGTATGACCTAGGGTCGTATTTTTAAGATATCAGTAGAATCGAACCTATATTTAAAGCCTAAGATAATTATAAAGAGGAGTAGTGGTTACCTAATTTTTGGGTTTTTTCTAGTTTATAAGATAGATAAAGTAAATGCAATAAAATTCGTAATTAAGATAAGGTTAAAGCAAGTGCGTACTATGAGTTCATCAGTTATTCTGCCGGGGTTATGGAATGTTGGCTCATGAATAGGTAGGGACCTTATATTCATTACACTAGTCCTAAACACCCCTATCGTAAGACATGTCACTAGTAATGCGATAGGCTTGAAGATTCTGAATAGACAGCAACGTCCCTTACCTCCGACGCCCGTGCAGTCTGACTACAGGCATACACGTTCAGACGGCTCATCCAATTGAGCGACTCGATTGGGTGACGTATTAACATTCCACAAAGGTCTAAACTTTCTTAAGCATAATAGAATACAGGGCTTGCCATATCCGAGAGACGTGATGTGCTTCGATGCTTTCGTTCGTGATTGGGTTTAAAAGGTTGTTAGGCCCTTAAAAGCCTTCAACCATAATAATACCATGGCCAAGTCGGTTTTGACTTCCATGAACACGTTCGGTTATCCTAACGGTCCAATCCTTTATGTGTTTAAACAAACAGTTCTTTAATTAACCAAGAATCCCTCAAGTGGGGTGCATTTCTTGAGACCGCGTTATGGTGCAGTTAATCAGCACTGACCGTGTTCGATGGCCTTACTTAGCAGAGGTACAGCTTACAACAACCGTTGTGCTTCAGCATGCACGTACGAAGTTTATATGCTTGGTGACTATACTAGCATGGTCTGGGACCGACAATGTACTAAGGGTCTAGTTAGATGTTTCACTACGAAAGAGTCCTCGGTCGAAATCCAAGGCTTGATATACTTACTACAACCAGTGTGCCTCAGTCGATCTTACGTTGTATCCGATAGACTTCTCTTAACAAGGGTGACACAGATAGTGTACTCTGAATTGGGGTTCGCAACTTCCCAATAGTAGAGCCGATAACTACGTTCTATTAGTTGGAAAAGCGATTGATTTTAAAGCATAATCGGAAAGCATCTTGACAACATACGCAAACCATAATATTATTTTGGCTTTATAACTGATTACATCATAGCATAGACTAAAGATAACTACTCGCTAATCATGGCAACAACATCACAGAACATAATGATAGAAGACATTATATAAAGATAAAGGATATAAGTATGATAATGCTAAAAACGAACATATATTTCATAGCATTATTCCTCAAGAAAGACAAGCTTTTAGTTGCAATTGTTCTATTTACAAGTGATATTCGTTTAAATAATAAAAGGTGAAGACAAAAGACAGATTCGACGAATTGAAGATACAAACGACCAAAAAGCTCAAAAGAACAAAAGACAATCAAAGAGGTTCCAATTATTAATAAGAAACGTCTCGAAATTACAAGAGTACAAGATTCAAAACGCAAAGTACAAAATATAAAATTGTACGCAAGGACGTTCGAAAATCTGGAACCGGGACCAGAGTCAACTCTTAACGCTCGACGCAACGGACTAAAAATTACAAGTTAACTATGTATATAAATATAATATAATATATAATTAATTATATTAATTATATATATATTATATTTATAAATAAAAAACCGTCGGCAGAGAAAGACTCCAAGGGACTGAGCTGTAATTTCATTCTCCGCGACTCGCGGAGTTTGAAGGCAAAAATGCCGCGAGTCGCGGAGCCCCAAAAGTCGACTTTTCCTATAAAAGCAACCGAATTCTGATCGCAAAACATAATCTTTTTTCTTCTTCTCCTCATACGTAAAATATATATATATATTTATAATTTATATTTTAATTTTAATTATAATTCTAATAATAAGGGTATGTTAGCGAATGTTGTAAGGGTGTAAGTCGAAATTCTGTCCGTGTAACGCTACGCTATTTTTAATCATTGTAAGTTATGTTCAACCTTTTTACATTAATGTCTCGTAGCTAAGTTATTATTATGCTTATTTAAAACGAAGTAACCATGATGTTGGGCTAATTACTAAAATTGGGTAATTGGGCTTTGTACCATAATTGGGGTTTGGACAAAAGAACGACACTTGTGGAAATTAGACTATGAGCTATTAATGGGCTTTAAATTTGTTTAACTAAATGATAGTTTGTTAATGTTAATATAAAGATTTACAATTGGGCGTCCCTATAAATTACCATATACACTCGATCAGACACGATGGGCGGGGTATTTATATGTACGAATAATCGTTCATTTAACCGGACACGGGAATGGATTAATAGCCACTAGAATAATTAAAACAGAGGTGAAATTATGTACAAAGGACACTTGGTATAATTGATAACAAAATATTAAAACCTTGGGTTACACTCAGTCGACATCCTAGTGTAATTATTAAACAAAGTATTAAAATCTTGTTATAGTTTAAATCCCCAATTAGTTGGAATATTTAACTTCGGGTATAAGGATAATTTGACGACGGCACTCGCACTTTATATTTATGACTGATGGACTGTTATGGACAAAAACCAGACGGACATATTAAATAATCCAGGACAAAGGACAATTAACCCATGGGCATAAAACTAAAATCAACACGTCAAACATCATGATTACGGAAGTTTAAATAAGCATAATTCTTTATTTCATATTTAATTTCCTTTATTTTATATTTAATTGCACTTCTAATTATCGCACTTTTATTTATTGTTATTTAATCGCACTTTTAATTATCGTACTTTTTAATTATCGCAATTTTATTTTATCGCACTTTTATTGCAATTTCATTATCGTTATTTATTTTACGCTTTAAATTAAGTCTTTTATTTATTTAATATTTTACATTAGGTTTTAACTGCGACTAAAGTTTTAAAATCGACAAACCGGTCATTAAACGGTAAACCCCCCCCCCCTTTATAATAATAATATTACTTATATATATGTTTGTATTTTTATAAAAGTAAACTAATATAGCGTTGAGCTTTGTTTAAAAAAGATTCCCTGTGGAACGAACCGGACTTACTAAAAACTACACTACTGTACGATTAGGTACACTGCCTATAAGTGTTGTAGCAAGGTTTAAGTATATCCGTTCTCTAAATAAATAAATATCTTGTGTAAAAATGTATCGTATTTAATAGTATTTCCTGCAAAAATTTAATACTATTTTGTATACACCCCCTACGACATCAAGTATTTTTGGCGCCGCTGCCGGGGAACTCTCTTAAAAGCCGGAAGCGCAACGCTAATATAAAAAAAAAACATTTTAAATATTCGAAAATATAAAAAGAAAAACAAAAATATAAATATTTTTAGGAGTTTGATAAATATTTAAGTTTTATAAAGTTTCTTTGTTTTTATTTTATAAAAACATAAGTTTTATTTAAGTATTTTGTTTTTATTTAAAAACATAAGAAAAAAAATATATATATATAAATCTATTTTTTTTTATTGTTATAAAGTATTTTATTTTTATCTTAGTTATTAAAGATAAGTTTTATTTAGATTACATAAATATTTTAATAAGATAATATAAACAGAAAAATTAAAAACAAAAAAAAAAAAAACCGTAAATTTTAAACTGTTTCAGATCTGAATTTCTGAACCCCGCGACTCGCGGGGTTTGAAGCTTTAAATACCGCAAGTCACGGAGGGGACCTGACACACGGACAGGAAGCCCTAATCCTGCATTTATTACGGATTATTATTAATTATTATTATTATTAACCCTAATTATTATTATTATTATAATTAAGTTTATTTTTAATTTAAGTTTTATTTAATTTATATTTTAGTTAAATTAGTTTAATTAAATTGTAAAATTAATAGTTTTATTAAATAAATAATATAAAAATAATATTTTTATAAAAATTGTAATTTTTACAACTTTTTGTATATTTTTATATTTTGTCCCTTTTTAATTATTGTAGCGTAATATTTGTATTTTTCGCTCATATTTAATTTTAAACTTAGTTTTTGCCATAGTCATTTTTACTCCTAGATTTTTAGGCTTTGCCGTAGAATTCCTTCAGTGCTTTTTCTTTAGACTAAGATTTAGGTACTTTAGAATTTTGCGACGCCTTTTTAAGTTTTAGTTTCTTTTTAAGTTATTTCCATTTGGGATTTAGTTTTTTCTGTAAGCTTTAATATTTTTAGACGACTTTTACCTATGTATCAATTATCATTCCAATTAGTAATTTCAATTTGCGATTATAATTTTAAGTTAGTTGTAGTAATAAGGTTAGGTTAGTCAAGTATTTTTAAGTTTTATAAGTTTCTTTTATTTTTTCGTCACCTTTTATTTTTCAACCATTTTTTCTTTTTCGACCTTTTTCGACGAACTCTTTTTCTTTCTTATTTCTCGCTATTCTAGTTTTTAGGACATAGATTTTTATTCTACTTCTTATCTAAATTTCTTAAAATTACGAAAATTTATTTTAAGTGGTTAAATTAATAGACATCAAAATTTTCTGGTTCGTAGTAATAGTTGGATTTGTACGTGGACCGGGTTATTGGAGCCAAACAGTCCTCAATTATATTGAGACCAAACGAATCCTGCCCCTCTGCTGCATCTTTTGGCTATTCGAAACGTGGGCAAAATCAGAAAAGTCTATTGATTGGATAACTTATTATAATTTTTCTTTCGTTTTTAAAACTAATAGGATATTCAGTGAATGCACCGAGCAAGACGTTCAACACCTTTTGTACGTTCACCACCTGTAACTAGATCAAGACATTTAGCAAATATAACCGCCGTTGATTTTTCTTTAGAATCGTCATCCAGTCAACCAAGTACTCTAATTCAAATTTCCGATAATCCATTTTTTGAACCCGACCTCACAATTGAGAATCCGGAGAATATTCAGGAACGGTTCGTAGATCCTGAACCATTAAACTTTCCCCCGGAACCACCAATCATTCAAACAGAGATTGTTGAGGAACGAACCATTAAATCAGAATCATCTAGTGATACCGATTCAACAAATTCAATTATGGAGAATCTGGAACCTTTAAGTATGGAAGACCGAATGAGAGCTAAACGCACTGGCCAAGGAAACACAATTACTCATCCAGACATTAATGCGCCAGATTATGAAATCAAAGGACAAATTCTACATATGGTGACTAATCAATGCCAATTTAGTGGTGCACTGAAGGAAGATCCAAATGAACATCTACGTACCTTTAATAGGATCTGCACACTATTTAAAATCCGAAAAGTGGAGGATGAACAGATATATCTCATGTTATTTCCCTGGACTTTAAAGGGAGAAGCCAAAGATTGGTTGGAATCGTTACCTGAAGGGGCGATTGATACATGGGACGTTTTAGTTGACAAATTTCTTAAACAATTCTTTCCTGCATCTAAAGCCGTAAGACTTCAAGCAGAAATTGTTACGTTCACACAGAAACCAAATGAAACTCTATATGAGGCATGGACAAGATATGGAAAGTTGTTAAGAGGATGTCCGCAACATGGTTTAGACACCTGTCAAATAGTACAAATATTCTACCAAGGATGCGACATCACTACAAGAAAAGACATAGATATAGCAGCTGGTGGTTCTATTATGAAGAAAACCGAAACTGATGCTTACAAAATTATTGATAATACTGCTTCCCACTCACATGAGTGGCACCAAGAAAAAGATATCATTAGATCATCTAAAGCAGCTAGAGCCGATTCTAGCCATGACTTAGATTCCATTTCCGCAAAGATAGATGCTGTGGAGAGACGAATGGAAAAGATGACTAAAGATATTCACTCAATACGAATTAGTTGTGAGCAGTGTGGAGGACCACATTTGACAAAAGATTGTCTCAGTATTGAATTAACAATGGAACAAAGAGAGAATATTTCATACATAAACCAAAGGCCTGGAAATAATTATCAGAATAATTATCAACCGCCAAGACCGATTTACAATCAAAACCAGAATTATAACAGAAATATTCCATACAACAACCAACAAGGTCCTAGCAATCAACAAGTATCCAATAATACTTACAATCAGCAAAGACCTAATTTTCAAAACAAGCCACCACAACAAACAGATGATAAAAAGCCGAATTTAGAAGATATGATGACGAAGCTAGTTGAAACTCAAACGCAATTTTTCACATCTCAAAAACAAACCAATGAACAAAATGCTCAAGCATTTAGAAATCAACAAGCTTCTATTCAAAATCTAGAACAAGAAGTAAGTAACCTAGCAAGGTTAATAGGTGAAAGAAAACTGGGAAGTCTACCTAGTGATACAAATGCTAACCCCCGGAATGAAACAGCTAAAGCTATTACCACAAGAAGTGGTACAACACTTAAACCACCTGAAATACCTGTAACTTCTGATGAAGCTATTCCTACTCCACAAGAACCACAACCTGATCAAGATAAGGAAAAAGAACCGGTAGTTGAAAAGGTTAATGAAGATAACACAGTTAAGGATAAACCTTATGTTAAACCATACCAACCACCACTTCCTTACCCGAGCAAAATGAAGAAAGAGAAACTTGAAGCCGAGCAATCCAAATTCTTGGATATGTTTAAACAGATAAATGTAAATCTTCCTTTCATTGATGTGATTTCAGGAATGCCTAGATATGCTAAATTCTTGAAAGATCTAATCTCAAATAGAAAGAAAATGGAAGAACTCTCGGCTGTTACTATGAATGCTAATTGTTCGGCAGTGCTGTTGAATAAGATACCAGAAAAATTATCTGATCCAGGAAGTTTCACAATTCCATGTTTTCTGGGTAGTCTTAGTTCAATAGAAGCATTGGCAGACTTAGGTGCTAGTATAAATTTAATGCCATATTCACTATACACTAAACTAGACCTTGGAGAATTGAAACCAACCAGAATAAGCATACAACTAGCCGATAGATCAATAAAATATCCTAGAGGGATAATGGAGAACATGCTAGTTAAAGTTGGTACTTTAGTATTTCCAGTAGATTTTGTTGTTCTGGACATGGAAGAAGATTCTCAAGTTCCTATCATATTAGGAAGACCATTCTTAAACACGGCTAAAGCAATGATAGACGTGTTTGGTAAGAAATTGACCCTAAGTATAGAGGATGAGAGTGTTACCTTTTCAGTTGATAGAGCAATGCAACAACCACAATCTACAGATGATACATGTTATTATATTCAAACTATAGATGCACATGCAGAATTATTAGAAGAATTTCCAGAATTACAAGGAACAGGAGAATGTTCTTTAGGAGAAGGTAATGAACCAATTGATGAAGCTGAAATGTTAGCTACACTTATAGCTAATGGATTTGAACTAACAACAGAAGAAATTCAAATGCTAAAAGAAGAAGACAGATATCGATACAAATCATCGATAGAAGAACCTCCGAAATTAGAGTTAAAGCCACTTCCAAACCATTTGGAATACGCTTATTTACATGGTGAATCTGAATTACCTGTAATAATATCGTCTTCTCTTACTGAAAATGAGAAATCACAACTCATTTCTGTGTTAAAAGCTCATAAACCAGCCATTGCATGGAAGATTCATGATATTAAAGGAATAAGTCCTTCGTATTGCACACATAAAATCCTTATGGAAGAAGGTCATAAAACGTATGTGCAACGCCAACGAAGACTAAATCCTAATATGCAAGATGTAGTTAAGAAAGAGATTATTAAACTGCTAGATGCAGGTTTGATATATCCAATTTCTGATAGTCCATGGGTAAGCCCAGTTCAATGCGTACCTAAGAAGGGTGGCATGACTGTCATTACAAATGAGAAAAATGAGCTTATTCCTACTAGGACTGTAACAGGATGGCGTGTGTGTATTGATTATAGAAAATTAAATGACGCCACCAGAAAAGATCACTTTCCCTTACCTTTCATAGATCAAATGTTGGAAAGATTAGCCGGAAATAGTTACTATTGATTTCTAGATGGATTTTCCGGATATTTTCAAATTCCAATAGCACCCGAGGACCAAGAGAAAACCACATTCACGTGCCCTTACAGTACTTTTGCTTACAAACGCATGCCATTTGGACTTTGTAACACCCCTGCAACCTTTCAAAGGTGTATGATGGCGATTTTTCATGACATGATAGAAGAATGCATGGAAGTTTTCATGGATGACTTTTCAGTCTTCGGTGATACATTTGAATCATGTCTAGTTAATCTGGAACGAATGCTTCTTAGATGCGAACAATCAAATCTAGTACTTAATTGGGAAAAATGCCATTTCATGGTTAAAGAAGGCATCGTTCTTGGACATAAAATTTCAAAAGAAGGAATTGAAGTGGATAGAGCTAAAGTAGATGTAATTGCTAAACTTCCACATCCCACAAATGTTAGAGGAGTTAGGAGTTTTCTAGGGCATGCCGGTTTTTACCGACGTTTCATAAAAGATTTTTCTAAAATTGCCACTCCTATGAATAAACTCCTAGAAAAGGATGCTCCATTCATCTTTTCAGATGAGTGTATCAAATCTTTTAATATTCTTAAAGAGAAACTCACTAATGCACCGATCATGATAACACCAAATTGGAATCTACCATTTGAACTAATGTGCGATGCAAGTGATTTTGCAATGGGAGCCGTTTTAGGACAAAGGATTGAAAAACAATTTCAACCTATATATTATGCTAGTAAGACATTACAAGGAGCACAAACGAACTATACAACTACTGAAAAAGAACTCCTTGCTATTGTCTTTGCTTTTGACAAATTTCGATCATATCTCGTTATAGCAAAAACGGTGGTCTATACCGACCATTCTGCTCTTAGATACCTATTTTCAAAACAAGATGCTAAACCAAGATTAATCCGTTGGATCTTACTCTTACAAGAGTTTGATATTGAAATCCGAGATAAAAGAGGAGCAGAAAATCTCGCCGCTGATCATCTTTCTCGTCTTGAAAATTCTGAGTTAGAAGTTCTAAATGAATCGGCCATACAAGACAACTTTCCTGATGAATATCTATTGAAGATAGATTATAATGAAATCCCATGGTTTGCAGACTATGCAAACTACTTAGTTTGTGGATTCCTTGAAAAAGGATTATCGTACCAAAGACGAAAGAAATTCTTCAGTGATATAAAACACTATTTCTGGGAAGATCCACATCTGTTTAAAAGTTATCCCGATGGAATAATACGCCGATGTGTATTTGGAGATGAAGCTAGTAAAATATTAAACCATTGTCACACAGGACCAACAGGAGGGCATTATGGGCCTCAACTAACAGCAAGAAAAGTTTATGAAGCTGGATTCTATTGGCCTACAATTTACAAAGACGCACATCTTCTTTGCAAATCTTGTGATGCATGTCAAAGGGCCGGAAAAATAAGTCAACGTGATGAAATGCCACAAAATGTCATCCAAGTATGTGAAGTATTTGACATTTGGGGTATTGACTTTATGGGTCCATTTCCGAAATCTCATAATAATCTATATATACTCGTAGCCATTGATTATGTATCTAAATGGGCGGAAGCACAAGCTCTCCCAACTAACGATGCACGAGTTGTAGTCAACTTTTTAAAACGTCTTTTTGCAAGGTTTGGAACACCGAAAGCTTTAATAAGTGATCGGGGTACTCATTTCTGTAATAATCAACTTGAGAAAGTTCTTAAAAGATATGGAGTAACTCATAAAATCTCCACCGCATATCATCCACAAACAAGTGGACAAGTTGAAAACACCAACCGAGCTTTAAAACGTATTCTAGAGAAAACCGTAGGATCAAATCAGAAGGAATGGTCCATTAAATTGGAGGATGCACTCTGGGCTTTTAGAACAGCCTACAAAACTCCAATTGGAACCACACCTTTTAGACTTGTTTATGGAAAAGCATGTCATCTTCCAGTAGAAATTGAACACAAAGCATTTTGGGCTTTGAAGACATGTAATCTTGATTTACATGAAGCCGGACATCTACGATTAAGTCAACTAAACGAATTAGAAGAATTAAGACATGAAGTATACGAAAATTCGTTAATCTATAAAGAAAGAACGAAGAAATGGCATGATAAAAGAATCAGAAGTTCAAAAGAATTTAAAGAAGGAGACAGAGTTCTTCTTTTCAATTCACGATTCAAGCTATTTCCTGGAAAATTGAAATCAAGATGGTCTGGACCATTCATAGTCAAAAGAGTTTTCCCATACGGAACGATAGAATTAATAAATTCAAATGGGATTGAATTTAAAGTTAATGGTCACAGAGTTAAACATTACATACATGGTCCGATGGAAGTCGACAACGAAGTTAATCACAATTTCGACACCACAGCTAACTAAGTGTGGGGAGAATCAAGTCTTTAAAGGATAATATGTATTTCTGTTAGAGTTAGATTGTCTGTTTTCGTATAGTTCTCGAAAATAGAACCTGAATGGTCTTTCCCTAGCAGACCCTAAAGAACTAGTCTTCTCCCCCCATTCTGAATTTTTATTTTTTTTAGGTTTTTACGAAATGAAGACTGCCTGTGAACTAAACCATGGTCTAATGCTACACGCTTTGATCACTAAACGTAATAATGACATACTACCAAGTGAAATAGTATCAGTAATCAGAGAAAGAATGGACGGAGTTAGAAAAGAATCCAGATGTGAAGATAATAAGTTACAATTTGGTAAAGGAAAATCAAAATCCGCAGCGAAAAGAAGAGCACGACACCTAGAAAGATGTCACAAATGCGAAAAATGGTCACATGGAGGTAAATGTTCAAATAATCAAACCTATTCAAATACCGAATTTGTTACTTTATGCAGAGACGGACCGTTTATATGTTTAGAAGAAAAGACACTGAATGCTCGAGGTTACGCCTATGTAGCCATGGAAAACCAATTAAACCGACTATCTTATGAATGGGATAGATCATATAACTAAGAAATTTATCTCACAGGTATGTCTGTACAGTTTTTATTTTTATTTTTATTTTTAACCTTTTGATAATAAACGATAATTTGTTCGCTAAAAAGTATTAAATTGGTATTGAATAAAATTAGGTTTGGCGACCGAAATTATTGATATCATTCAAAAATTTATTACATCACTGCGAAATTTAACGTTTATTCTTAAGGTATAAATATCTTTAATCAATCAACCCAAAATATTTCAAAAATTCGTCATGAGTTAAATTAGGTCTTGGAACTGAAATTACTTTACCGAAAAGAGGGGCGCATATTTTTGATAATATTTGATTGATTAAAGTGGGATAAAAAGACAAAAAGATTTTTAATTTTATTTTTACCATGTTTTTAAAATTAATATTTAAATCTTAAATTAATATTGTAAACTTTGTAAAAACAATATATTTAAAATTGTAAATATTTGAAAAATTAATATAAGTTTGGTGTGAATTTTTAAAGTATGAATTTTTAATTTTATGCATTTTAAGTTTGGTGTGAATTTTTAATATTAATTTTGAATTTTATATTTAAATTGTGTGAATTTAAAAACAAAAATTTACTTTATCTTATTAAATTAAAAATATGACTTTTAAAATTCGTCGTAACTTGAAGACTAGGTCTTTGAACCAAAATTGCTTTGCCCAAGGGAGGGACGAGAACTTTTATTATCATTGTTTTTAATCTTATTGAATTAAAGTATGCCAAAAATATTAAAAAACCGAAAAATCTTAGCTTTTAAAACAATCGCTATAAAAAGACAAATTTTAAAATTTTGTCGAGGGACGGACTAGGACATCGATCCGAAACGACCTCGTCCTAAATAACAAAGGAAACAAAATTTTAAAATTAAGTAATTAATTGTTTTATAAATTAATGATTATAAAAAAGAAAAATATATATATATATATATATATATATATATATATATATATATATATATATATATATATATATATATATATATATATATATATATATATATATATATATATATCAAACTCCGCGACTCGCGGAGTTTGAAAGGTTATTCACCGCGAGTCGCGGAGGGACCGAAAATCAGAAAAAAAATAAAAAGAGCTGAACGATCAGTTTCAGTCCACACAACCCAAAACTCAAAAACACAGCGAAATACCCACGAAAAAACCCGAAAAATACACCCCAAAATCACAATTTTTAACCGTTAATCATCAAATCTTTTGCTAAAATCATGTTGAAAAGGATGCTATCTAAGAATTACTCAAGAAAAACGGTAAATTTCTACACCTAAACACCATTTAATCCGAAATTTGGTGTTCTTGAGCAATTTTTTTCCCCAATTTAATTTTGATGCTTTTAAGTGTAATTATGCTTAAATTGTTTATGTATTATGCTTGTATAACCTAGATTGATGCTATTTAACATGATTAGAAGCCTTAAACTTCAAATTTTGAATAATCTAGGGTTTGTGTTCTTGAGCAATTTGGGGCTTTTTGATATAAACAGGTTATGGCCAATTTTTGTCGTGAATTGTTGCTAAATTGAGTAGTGTAACATGTCTAGGTAGTTAAATGATCCAAACTTTGAGCCTAAACATGATTTTGAGAATTAAAGTGGACTTTTTCAAGTCTAAAATTCATGAACTTGATTTTTGAAAGATAATGCCATTTGAGACTTATTTAATTGCTAGTAATGATTATTTTGACATATTATTTGAGTTGAATGCTTATGAACTTGGCGAACATTTTCGTATATGCTTATTTGAAAAAGTGTAGATTTGATAAAAATGTGAAAATAAGCTTAAGTTTAATATAAATTGATAATGTCATTATAATTATTTTGATTGATGATTTTGCTGACACTAATGCATATTTGGATGCACAAAATTTGTGTTTGATGTGTTTTGCAGACTGAAAGGGGTGAATCTTCATCCCAAGCCCGCAATGCTCCTGCTGAGAATGTGGAACAACAGGAGGTGGATAACTACTACAAGCAGGATATACCTCATCCAGTCATGACCTTTTCTGATATGCACTTAGAAGAGTTGCACCCGAACCTGAGATTTGACAGACTTTGGATAGATTATCCAAAATATCCAAGGGGTTTGCATACTCTTCATTCTAAGGTTGTTGAGGTACCGAGGGTCATAGAATGGGGACCCATAGAAGCTGTAGAATTGGCCGGGCCAATTAGGGAATTACTTGTACAGAGGTTTGGTAATTCTACTTTTAATGACTGGGTACGTTTATTCACCATGCGTAGACCTGTATATAAAGTATGGTGTGAAGAATTGTTATGTAGTATAGAGTTGAATGATCGGGAAGCTAGTTTAACCGATCGTTCTTTTATTAGATTTTTGTTAGGCGGTTCGATGCGCCACATGTCTTTACTGGACATGGCTCAGGCTTTACGTATATATACTCCTGAGGAGTTAGCATCCGCTGATTGTAGAGGGTTGATACTAAACGGTAGAAAGATAGATGAAAATTTTGATACACACGGTGTGTGGAGTCAAATGACAAGCCATCACCGTTTCAAAGGGGGAAATTACTCTTATTTGGATATAGATAGAGCCGAATTAAGAGTGATACATAGGTTTTTAGCTAATTCGATTACACAAAGGGGTAAGAACAAGGAAAAAGTAAATGAACAGGATTTGTTTTACCATATGTGTATTCGAGACCCACAAAGCGCTGTAAGTATACCATATTGTGTGGGTTATTATTTATCAGCTATGGTTCGGGGGATGCGACCGCATAGCATAATAGGAGGTGGTATTTTTATTACTTTGATTGGTGAATATCTCGGTGTGGATATAAGTCGGGGGGGATTATTAGTAGAAGAACCAGAACCCCGCGATACTATAGGTTTAAATGTATACCATGGTGCGAAAGTTTTGAAGAGGCGAAATAACGCCGCAGTACGATACCATGGTAGACATCCACAGGTGTAAAGAAACCAACAGCAAGGTAATGTAGGAGGGGGGAATGAGATGCAAGAAATGCAAAGGTTTATAGCTTCTCAGGAATACGAAAATGCTAGACAGAGAGCATTTGAAGATTGGCAAGTTCATCAGAACCAAATCATAGCTCATTGCCAACATATAGGTAGAAACTATATTCCTACACCGAAACCCATATTCCCTCCCTGGTCTATAGAGATGCAGCCACCATATCCTACGTATAACCCTGCCGAAGCATTCTATAGCACCTATGGTTATGCCTGGAACCCCTATTGGTACCAGTATCATCCCTAGTATACTTAGTTTTATTTATTTTGTAATTTGTAATTATTGATACGTTTAATACTTTTGTTAATATTGTAATCATTTTTATAATTATCTAACTTTTATTCTTAGATTTTAATAATTTTTGAATTTGGGGTAATATACCAAACTTCAAAAATATATATATATGTTTGCAGTTTATCTTATGTACACAACAGAGTAAAACAGCGCATTTTCAAAGACTGGCATTAAGTTCAGCAAAAGCAACTAATTTTGACGACAAGATGCAAAATATATGTGAAATAACAACAAGACGGAATGAACAAATGATGTGCACCATTTATCATTCAGCAAACAAACGCCAATATATTTGGAAAATTTGGTAAAAATTTAATCATTTTCACACAAATCACCCTCAATAATTTAAATTATTACTGATTTCTTGCAAATGAGGGCATTGCAAGATCTTAAGTGTGGGAAGGGGTTAAATTCTTTCAGATTTTAAAATTTTTATTTTAAACACTTGGTTACCATTAAAAATACTAGTAAAGCAGTAGTTGTATTAGAATCTAGTGCTCTCTGATAAAAAAGAACAGCCCTAGTATTATATACTGATTACCCAATTCTAGTAAAATTTTTCAAAATTTTCAATTAAATGAACTCAAAATCATGTTTATACATATTTATGAACGATAAAACTAGGTGTTAACACCGAAATTATTGTTACCTCGGAAAGGACATAAATTGAGAAACAAATCAAAATGTTAAAATTCATTTAAAATGGAATAGAGGACGATAAAAAGGAAAATAAAAGCCAAGTGTGGGAAAATTTACCAAGTTATCTTAAACATATGTCACATATATCTGTAACAAATAAAAATACTTTTGCTTTGGACTAAACTAAACTATTTTACCCGATGAAAGAAAAGAAGAGATGGATCTACACGATGAATCAATTCCATCATTAAAAGGAAGTAAAGTCTTCCGAAAAAGAAACGCGCTTCTTGATTTAGGTCATGAAGTTGTCGTCCAGACCAGCTGTAGGTTGACGAAAAATCTAGAAAAGTCATCACTAAAATCAGCAGGAAATCCACGGACCTCAGCATCAAACAGGGTCGCCAAGTGGTCAGATTTATCCTAACCATGAGAAGGATTTATCTCGTACAATGGGGGGGCACCGTGCAAATTAGCTTGATAAGACTAACGAATCAGATCCCCAGAAAGGATAATCTCCTTAAAGATCAAAAATCAGCTTTTAAGCCTGATATTACTCAATCCTTGAGATTGACCTTAAAGATTGAGAATTCAAACTCATGGAATTCAATGATATCTAAACTCGAGCTTGAACGAGAAAATATTTTGATCAAAATTACAAACCGATTTGTTTTCTAAAAACCCTATTTTCAATGCGTTCATTACCATTGAACGTAAAATCCTAGGAATTCACCTAGGAATTCATTAGGTCACCTGAACCAAATCGGGTGTCAACCGTAAGAACGGTGGTTGCATAGCATGGTCAAAGACAGGACCTTGTACCAGACCGAAAAATCATAAGGGTGAGCTTTACTATTGCTCCTACCAAGGATAGTAATTGCGTCCGACACGTTATAGACCATAATTAAAAGCATGTCAGGGGACATTGCCTTAACAGTTGCTTGTTCATCGCTTTTCTTTACAACCGGACGGTAGTTTACCGAAAGGTAACATACGGGACAAGTAAACTGGACGTGTTGCTTTCCAAATACAAGGTTAGCAAGTGGGTGACACAAAACCGCAAGTTTTGAGCTAAAATTTTCAAATCTGAAACCCACCAAACCCACAAAAATATTTTGCAAACACCGGTAAAGGGTTATCCCGGAAAACTTATCTAGGGTAAAAACTAGATTTAATTTTCAAAAGATCGAATGTTTTCATAAAGATCCAATTTCCTTAATGGATCTAAATTTTTATAGTCATGTGGGACTGTAAACCATATCGTTACTACCAGTGTTTATACCGCCATATAGAAATCACTGATGTAGAAAGTGTGAAGAATAAAGAAGTGATTCTAGTATTTTAAGACGATATTGCTTGAGGACAAGCAACGCTCAAGTGTGGGAATATTTGATAATGCTAAAAACGAACATATATTTCATAGCATTATTCCTCAAGAA
The DNA here is from genome assembly GCF_046630445.1 of Rutidosis leptorrhynchoides. Classification (NCBI taxonomy): domain Eukaryota; kingdom Viridiplantae; phylum Streptophyta; class Magnoliopsida; order Asterales; family Asteraceae; genus Rutidosis; species Rutidosis leptorrhynchoides. Next base: position 268,044,960 of record NC_092334.1, read on the forward strand.
AGACAAGCTTTTAGTTGCAATTGTTCTATTTACAAGTGATATTCGTTTAAATAATAAAAGGTGAAGACAAAAGACAGATTCGACGAATTGAAGATGCAAATGACCAAAAAGCTCAAAAGAACAAAAGACAATCAAAGAGGTTCCAATTATTAATAAGAAACGTCTCGAAATTACAAGAGTACAAGATTCAAAACGCAAAGTACAAAATATAAAATTGTACGCAAGGACGTTCGAAAATCCGGAACCGGGACCAGAGTCAACTCTTAACGCTCGACGCAACGGACTAAAAATTACAAGTTAACTATGTATATAAATATAATATAATATATAATTAATTATATTAATTATATATATATTATATTTATAAATAAAAAACCGTCGGCAGAGAAAGACTCCAAGGGACTGAGCTGTAATTTCATTCTCCGCGACTCGCGGAGTTTGAAGGCAAAAATGCCGCGAGTCGCGGAGCCCCAAAAGTCGACTTTTCCTATAAAAGCAACCGAATTCTGATCGCAAAACATAATCTTTTTTCTTCTTCTCCTCATACGTAAAATATATATATATATTTATAATTTATATTTTAATTTTAATTATAATTCTAATAATAAGGGTATGTTAGCGAATGTTGTAAGGGTGTAAGTCGAAATTCTGTCCGTGTAACGCTACGCTATTTTTAATCATTGTAAGTTATGTTCAACCTTTTTACATTAATGTCTCGTAGCTAAGTTATTATTATGCTTATTTAAAATGAAGTAATCATGATGTTGGGCTAATTACTAAAATTGGGTAATTGGGCTTTGTACCATAATTGGGGTTTGGACAAAAGAACGACACTTGTGGAAATTAGACTATGAGCTATTAATGGGCTTTAAATTTGTTTAACTAAATGATAGTTTGTTAATGTTAATATAAAGATTTACAATTGGGCGTCCCTATAAATTACCATATACACTCGATCGGACACGATGGGCGGGGTATTTATATGTACGAATAATCGTTCATTTAACCGGACACGGGAATGGATTAATAGCCACTAGAATAATTAAAACAGGGGTGAAATTATGTACAAAGGACACTTGGTATAATTGATAACAAAATATTAAAACCTTGGGTTACACTCAGTCGACATCCTGGTGTAATTATTAAACAAAGTATTAAAATCTTGTTACAGTTTAAATCCCCAATTAGTTGGAATATTTAACTTCGGGTATAAGGATAATTTGACGAGGGCACTCGCACTTTATATTTATGACTGATGGACTGTTATGGACAAAAACCAGACGGACATATTAAATAATCCAGGACAAAGGACAATTAACCCATGGGCATAAAACTAAAATCAACACGTCAAACATCATGATTACGGAAGTTTAAATAAGCATAATCCTTTATTTCATATTTAATTTCCTTTATTTTATATTTAATTGCACTTCTAATTATCGCACTTTTATTTATTGTTATTTAATCGCACTTTTAATTATCGTACTTTTTAATTATCGCAATTTTATTTTATCGCACTTTTATTGCAATTTCATTATCGTTATTTATTTTACGCTTTAAATTAAGTCTTTTATTTATTTAATATTTTACATTAGGTTTTAACTGCGACTAAAGTTTTAAAATCGACAAACCGGTCATTAAACGGTAAACCCCCCCCCCCCCCTTTATAATAATAATATTACTTATATATATGTTTGTATTTTTATAAAAGTAAACTAATATAGCGTTGAGCTTTGTTTAAAAAAGATTCCCTGTGGAACGAACCGGACTTACTAAAAACTACACTACTGTACGATTAGGTACACTGCCTATAAGTGTTGTAGCAAGGTTTAAGTATATCCGTTCTCTAAATAAATAAATATCTTGTGTAAAAATGTATCGTATTTAATAGTATTTCCTGCAAAAATTTAATACTATTTTGTATACACCCCCTACGACATCAAAGTACCAGTAGATTAAACGAGTTCTGAATACAAAAGTGACAACTTCAAACTCCAGACCGCTCCTAATACAATCTTCGGCATTCTTCTTCGGTACTAGATTTCTCGTACGGAGTCGAAGACCTTGAAAGTATGACTAATATTGTACAAGAGAGAGAACGAAGTGAATTGAAGTGTGTGTTGGAATGAATGGCAAAGACCCTTTAAATAAGCTTGAAATTTGCTTGCAAACGGCTGGTAGGCCGTTTGGCAAGCCATTTGGCAGGCTGTTTGGCAAGCCGTTTGGCAGGCCATTTGCAGGGGCCGTTTGCCAGACTAGCCCATTTGTCGTGGCCGTTTGATCTGGGCGTATGGTAGGCCGTTTGCCATACTGGCAAGTCATTTGGTAAGCCATTTGGTAGCACGTTTGGCTTGCTAATTCGCTGGATCGTAACTTAATTTCTTGTCTTTCACCGTTTTCGATCTGGAATTTTCGTTTTAACTCCGATTCTTTTGATCTTTTTGCGCTATCTTCGTAATTACTTGATCTTAAATTTTAACCGACGAAGCGGGTATTTTGCCGATAAAGTTTGGAACTTTCTTGTTTTTGGGACTTAATACCGGGGTAAGAACGTGACTTTTTAGCCGATATCAAATATCCCACACTTAGACTTTGCTCGTCCTCAAGCAAACTCTCATTTTTACCTTAAGAAATATTTTTGGAGTTTCTTTTCTAATAGCCTAGCAGTTTGCTTTTCATAAGAGCAAAAAGTAAGATGAGTTATCTATGTTAGGGTTGAAACTATCTCTGCAAGCATGCGCGGAGGTTACATGACTTAGGCTAGCTTTCACGAGTCACTCAAATGACACAAGTGTTTAGGGTTCCCTATAGATCTAAGAAATGAATTCACTCATAGACAGTCACACTGTATCCATCGTCATAGACTTGATAAAGACTCAAATCCTTGCTACTAATGTGAAAACGGTATTAACCATAGTTTCTAGGTCATTTGTCAATGATGGAAAGGAATTTTAGAGTGGTGGTGAAGTTGTTTTAAAGGGGGTGATAAAAAGGTAATACAGTCTTTCTGCATACTTTTATTCGGAATTTAAAATAGATAGGAGTGCTGATATTCTTGAGAAGCACTTTTGAATTTTTCTTCATTTGACAATCATTTTTGGTCAAGTTCTTCTTTGTCGTTTCTCTTTATAAGTTCTGCTCCTTTTTTTAGAACTTTAAATTATTATTTTTTTTTATATTTCATCTCGAGAAACTTTTTGCCGGTAAATTTTTCAAGACATTTGCCATGATACTTTCGAAGTTTATAACAACGGGTTTTCTGAAGGAATCTCATCTTATGGATTTTTCGAGTGATAGAGAAGATGATGTGAATGAGGTGGTGAAGTAGAAGTAGTGGAGGTGCAGAAGGCTTATTTTTGACAAATGGCTAGCTCTTCTGATTGCAACCGAATCACGTTTCCCTGCTTTGGAAATGCAGATCTAAAGCAAGTTCTGATTCTGAGTACAGACATCGGCACTCTCAAAGGAAAACAGTGAAGCATTAAAGATGAATGTTGTTCTTATTTGGGTGCCTCACCATGATCAATTTAGGTCAATAATGCCTAGTCATGCAATGCTCTTTTAGAGATTTGGTTCGTCCTAACAAGATTTCCACCTTACTTAAGCCTTATTTTTATTTACAAACGTTTCAGGTTTTCGAAAATACTTTTTCAGAAAGGCTTTCTCTTGTTAAATTTTTTTTTAAAATTTGGCTTAAGAACTCGGAATCTTCGTAATGGGTTATTTTAATACAGCATAAAAAGATTATACCAACATCCCACACTTAGACGAACGTTGTCCTCAATGTTCCTAGTGTATCCTACACTTAGGAGTTTTAGTTAAAGATTTGGAAATATTTGCCTAGTGTTTATTTGGGTTCGGATCCCACACTTAGTGATAAGCTAGGACGTGGCATAAATTAAAGTTCGAGCTAGTAACGGGAAGAGAGGAGTACCCCTAGCAGATGTTGCTTGTGAAGATACTGGCTAGCTTTCAATCTTTGGAGTTACGTCTTTTATTGATCGGGTCATTTGTTATCCTTTATTCTTCTACTCTACTTTATTACATGGGTTGCCTCCTGAGAATCGATTCTGTTTAAGGTCGTTGGCTCGACCGTAGTGATGCTTAGAAAGCAGACATTCCCCTCTGGTAGTTAAAATCTTGGTCTTCTCGAGGGAATGTGAGTCTTGGTGGGTAAATCCTGAGAAAGTGTCGGACCAACAGTGGTAGTAGATCCGGTACTTCTCTTGAAGATCTTCTGAAAGATAGGTAGTGTGCAGTTTCGACTCGTGATAAATCTTGAAGTCTGATGAGAATATGATCCACGACTCTGGTGGTTGACCCTTCAATGTCAATCATAGATGCAGTGCTGGTGGTGATTATTTCTCTGATAGGACGCTCATTTCGGAGGTCTTCAAATAGTGTTAAAACTGTATTTTTAGTATCTCAAAATTTTTGGAATGTTGATCTCCAGAGTAAGAGTCTAAAGCCTTGTACAGTTTTGTCAAAAGGCGAAGATGAAAAGAAGTGAAGAGCAATCCTGAACCAAGCATTAATGTTACCATCTTTGAGTATATCTCCCGACATCCAGCTTTAAATGTGAAACTCGGATCTGTGGATTCTTGGAAGATACGCTATCTGCTTCGTAATGTAGGTGGCAATGTTGACTCGGTCTGGTTCAAGATGAGAGAACGAATTGTTGCGTCTTACTTCTTCTATGACTGCATCTTGTAACTCTAATCAGATCAGCGTGGTGATCAATCGTTAGATAAATCACTAGCCTGTCTGGTGTGCTTTCGAAATTATCTCTTTCCAGGAGAGCGAAAAAGCTGTGAATATTCGCGATCATTTGCAAATTAGAGTGATAAGTCAGGCGTTCGGTGGAAAGATCCATATGCTTCCGGATGAGAGTCAGTAGTGCTCGTTGATTTGCTGAGAAATTAAGTGCAGGTTCGGCTAAGGCGTTGTAAACCTTAGAGTAAATGATCTTCTGATCTCGACAGAATCTTGTTTCTAGAATAGTGTGAACTATTGAATTGTGCTCTCGTTGCCTTTCTTCACGGTAGATATGATCGTGAAGGGTATTGATAAAGTCTTGAATGCAATCTTATAGGATTTAAACATTATTATCTTCTCTCTGTAGATATAGGTTGTATTCATCTTTGATATCCATGATTCGTTCTATTAAGCATAGCGTGAAATCAATTGTTGATTTATGGATGGCTTTGAGAATATCGTCGAATTCATCTGTGTCATTGATGAAAGTTATCATGTCGGCGTGTGTAGATACGATCGAAATCTGATCTGAAGGAGAGTCTGACTCCTCTTGATATGGTTCGGTTGGAGAGTGTGAGTTATCCAGAATGTCTTCATGTTGCTCTTCCTCGTCATCATCGGTATAATGGTCTTCTGAGTATTCATTTGAAGAACGGGCTTTTTCAGTATTTTGGTTCTCCACTTTGATAGTTGTAGGGTCAATTTCTATACCTTTAACCTCAACCTTATCTGTCTTCTTGTTGAAACGAATGATTAAACTGTGATCTTCCGTCTCAAGCTTCATTAATTCTTCGTGACGTTTTGTGCTTAGAGAGGGCATTATTGCAGTTTCTTTTACGTCTTCCATTTCCTCTTCCTCTTCAGGTTCTTCCTCTTCCTCTATTTCTTCGCTGGGATCCTCTTCTTCCATTTTTGGGTCGTCTGCTGTCTGTGATTTGACACCCATATGTATATCATCAGCTGGTGGTGGGGACTCATCATCGAAAGTGATCCATCTGGTGGAAGTAGCAAACATCTCTGCCAATCCAGAAAGATTGGTAGGTCGGTCAATTTTGAAGGTAACGCTCTCCCCATGCGATCGCAAGATCAGGGTTTGATTGTACACATCAATGACAGTCCTAGCCGTATTCATGAAAGGTCTTCCTAACACTATTGGAGTGTGTAGGTCTTCCTGAATGTCCATCACTACCAAATCCGTAGGATACAAGAATTTTTTGACTTTCGCCAAGACGTTCTCAACTATGCCCTTAGGATATCGAATTGTGTGATCGGCAAGTTGGATTGTCATTTTAGTTGGGGACAAGTCTCCTAACTCTAATCTCTTGTAGAGAGAGTAGGGGATTAGGTTGATACTTGCTCCTAAATCTGCTAGCGCATGAATGGTTCCAGATTGGTAGATTGAACACGGCAAAATGAATCGGCCTGTATCTCCTAGCTTTGGCGGTAGAGAGTTTCTAAGTAATGCCGAGCATTCTTCACTCAGTGGAATTTTGTTAAAATCCGGTATCCTCTCCTTAGTAGAGAGAAGCCTTCAGATGTATCTCTTCTGATTGGGGACTTTGGACATGGTGTCCAGGAATCATTCATCTAGTTTGAAGGAATCAAGCTTGGATGGTTCTTCCTGTAGCCTTCCAGGGTAGGGTACACGAACTGGAGTTGCAGTTGGCAGCTTCTGAGTATATGTCGATGTCATACCCCGTCCTAATTCTCCTGGATGAATTCATCAACATTTGGTCCCATTGCGAGGTACTGTCTTAAATATGCCATGAACGACTCCGAGTAATATCTCTAAAATGAGCAAATGCACAGCGAAAGATTTCTTTCATACTTGAGAATAAACATGCTTAAAAGTGTCAACCAAAAGGTTGATGAGTTCATTAGTTTATCATAATCATTCATTTTCATCATTTTAGTAGAACACAAGATTTCGGATATTTAATTGTACACGTAACCCGAGTACATAATAACACGCGTAACCCGTTAATTAAAATTCATTCATATGGTGAACGCTTGATAACCAAACTCACAGGATGCATATAGAATATCCCCATAATTCCGGGACTCTCATCGGATATGATAATCGAAGTACTAAAGCATTCGTAACCCGAATGGGACTTGTCGAAGTCCATAGATATATCTTTAGGATTCGCGTCAATTGGTGGCAATTATAATAAACACCAATTCTTAGGCTACCAAGCTAAAAAGGGGCATATTCGATTCGATAATCCAACCATAGAATGTAGTTTCGATTACTTGTGTCTATTTCGTAAAACATTTATAAAGCAGCGCATGTATTCTCAGTTCCTAAAATATATATAAAAAGGGAGTAAATGAAACTCACCATACTGTATTTTTGTAGTAAAAATACATACGACGACATTGACCAATGCAGGGTTGGCCTCGGATTCACGAACCTATATCATTTGTTTATTTATTAATACACATAATTGTAATCGAACAATATATATATAAATTTATTTGTTATATCATTTTTATATCAAAAATATATATATATGTTTCATATATTCTTTTTGTATATTAAAGTATTAATTTTGTTATGTTATATGTATTATATATATATATATATATATATATATATATATATATATATATATATATATATATATATATATATATCGCTTGTTTGTTAAAATATAGTAACTAATATAATATTAATAATGGTAAAAATGATAATAACTATAATACTTAATATTACTAAAAAAGTTATTAAAGTTAATAATTTTGTTAATGATAATATTGATGATAGTTTTTAATTATAAATTTCATAATGATAGTATCAGTAGTATAATGAATAATTAGTAATAATGGTCGTGAAAATAATATTTTTTAATATTAGTACATAATACTTAATAATAATAATTATAACAATTTTATTACTAATGGTAATCTTAATAATAATAATTTTGTTAATAATAATAATAATTCCTAATTGTTTCTAATACTAATATTAATGATAATAATAATAACTCTAAAGATAACACTTTTATTACTAAGACTAATAATGATAATACTGATAATAACGTTACTGTTAGTAATGATACTTATGTTAATAATAATAATACTGACTATAATTTTACTACTAATGATAATAATAATAATAATAATCCTAATCATAATAATAATAATAATTACACAACTATTAGTGACAATAATAATAATATTCATACTTGTATTTATAATGATAAATAATTGAAAATTTTATCATAATGCTTATATTAGTAATAATAATATTAATAATTAATATTCATAATGCTTAATGATAATAATATTAGTAATAATAATAATCCTAATACTTAATGTTAATAATAGTATTAACAGTAATGACAATGTAATAATACCATAATAATAGTAATAATAATAATTATAATAACAATACTATTACTAATAATAATAATAATAATAATAATAATAATAATAATAATAATAATAATAATAATAATAATAAAGACTACCTCAATGTATCTATGCTTCAAAAATAATAATGTCGCTGCCTGTGCTCGAACCCGAGACCACTCGCTCACCCGACACCCCTCTTAACCACTCCTCTACCGCCTGTTTCTCTGATTTACTACTAACTTAAAATGTTTTAACCCGGATTCTGTCCTGACTCCCCTTTCTTCTTCTTTATAAACCCAAGATCGAACCAGAGATTAATACCACAGTCAACAAGACATTGAAATGATTTTTCTTATGATTTGTAAACAATACCGGAGCAATTATTTGTGGTGATTATAATTAAAAAAAATTATACAGCAGCAACACAGCATACACAAATTATCTGGATTCTTTTAATATGGGGTATGGTCCTAAAGATTTTCCGCAAGATTTTAACATTACTTCAGAGAAAGATATTCTCTAAAGATTTCAACGGATCCAGAATTACCTGAATTCTTTTAATATAGGGTATGGTCCTTGTATTTTTCCTTGGTCTCCTTCGTGGTTAGCTCAATCCGTTTTCCAGTTCCAACTTTTCTGAGCTTTTCCAACATACTATTCTTTATCATCAAACTTTCGATGATTAAGGTCATTTACGGTTGTCTACAGTTTTTGCTTCTTCATTCAGCTTTTTCATAATTCAGAGTATTGATTCGTAGACTGGGTGCTTTTTAGAATTTCAGAATTGAAGATCAAAATTCCAGGAGTTACACGTTATATAACTGTTGAAGTGAAAATGCTGCGAGATTCGAGATTGTTGACTGATGCTTCTCGTTAGTTAGTATGACCATTCTCGTTACAAGATGCAGATGAGTATATGATAGGGTTTTAATGAACAAATATAATAATTTTTCGAAAAGTCAAAGATCAACAAGGTTGTTGGTAAATTTACTGCTATTGTGGTGGAATATAAACGGTTCCATGGTAATGTTGACGAAAGGCAACTTATATATCAAAGTTATAATAGAGTTTGTTTGAATGGAAGGTCGAAATTTGAAATGCCCCGTTCATATTAATTATAAACGTTTCATATTAATTGGTTTCTTTGCGAGGTCTTGACCTCTATATGAGACGTTTTTCAAATCTTGCATTCGTTTTTAAAAACAACCATAACCTTTATTATTGAATAAAGGTCTTAATGACATAATTTAGATTTTCTATCAAAGAAAATCTCCTCAAATAAATAAGTTTTTACACAACCCATTACAATATGATCAAATATATTACAACAAATACTCCGAATGCAAGTTTAAACAATATAAACAATTATGCCGACTCCAAATCTTGACCTTGGGTTGGCATTCGACAGCGGAAGCGTTTTTAATATTCACCTGAGAATAAACATGCTTAAAAAGTCAATAAAAATGTTGGTGAGTCATAGGTTTAATTTCTATATAATAATCAAAACATTCAATAAGCCACAAGATTTCATTTAATTAAATGCGCAGGATCATTACAACTGCAAAAATCATTCATACGATGAGTCACCGGGTAACCGACCTTAACATAGAGCGCTTAAGATATCTGGCATCATACATTCCACTATTCAAATGTATGACAAGAACCCTTCGAAGTACTAAAGCATTTTCACTATTCGAAAATGGGGGTGGTTGGTGCTCGTAGATCTACCTTTAGGATTCACGTCAATTAGTGTTTTTCACTAATTCTTAGGTTACCAAGCATAATAATAATAAGTACAGATATTCGGTATAACAAAACAATCGTAGAATGTAGTTCCATGAACTTGTGCTTATTTTGTAAAACATTTATAAATTTTGCATGTATTCTCATCCCAAAATAATTTAGATAGTAAAAATGGGACTATAACTCACTTGTGATGATTTCCGAATAGATGGTGATAAGACTTGGCCTTTTGACGAATTCACGAACCTAGTAATAATATTCTTGTGTCAAAATATATATATATATATATATATATGTATAATTAATATTCCATACTTATGATACTTGTGATAATTTTAATTGTCCATTGTTAGTAGTCCAACGTTCGTAGTCCAATAGTCCAACAGTATAAATATATATATAAATATAAATGTGTATATTGTGTTAGAATTCACTAACCCTATAATATATTGTCTTAATATAATAAGACACATAATATGTATATTGTCTGAAGCAATCCGCGACCCATTGTATACATGTCTCAGGCTCGATCACGACTCAAAGTATATAATATTTTGGAATCCACTTTGACCCACAGCTAACTCGAGATTACTGCCAATGGTGTCTAATAGTTCGTTCCAATAATATATATAGAAGAAGTCAAAATGATATGTCAAAACTTTGTATATGAATCCACGGTGATCAAGTCATATATATATATATATATATATATATATATATATATATATATATATATATATATATATATATATATATATATATATATATATATATATATATATATATATATATATGGTGCCTTACGATATTTATTAAGACTATAATATATTGTCGTAGAACTTAATCACGACTATTATAAATTATGTTTCCATAAGTTCGGGAACAAGACATGTATAAATATATGTAGGATACAAGGTAAGTTAGCTAGGATAAGGTTAGCATCCATTTTTATAAATCATGTCCGTAGCTAAAAATTAAGAAAAATATCCAATTTTGTTTTACCCATAATTTCTTCGTTACAAATCCGTTTGGAGTGATTCGAGTTGCCATGGTTTCGTATCGAACTCAACATTATTAATCTTAACAGAAAAATTATAGGTTTATAGTTGAAAATACAGCTTAGGTGTCAAATAAGAGAAGATAGTCATATCCATCGTAAGAACGACATCTTGATGACCCTTTTGAAAAATATACTTCCACTTAGAGTTTAACCATGGATTTTGGATATATTTCATATCCATATAAAATAAGATTTTTCACCAAAGGAAAACTTTTAATTCAAAGTATAAGATAGGTTTTCAAAATTAATCCCAAAACAGCCCCCGTTCGACTAAGATGGCGTATATTCGATTTTTAGGTGTTCTTCGTGTTTACAAGTTTTATATCCTTATGTTAGCTTGACATACTATCATAATACATGTGTTGAAGTATTTTAAAAGTCAAGTTATAAGGATTAAGTTTATTTGCAAACAAGTTTAGAAATAATCTAAACTATGTTCTTGTTGTTATTAGTTATAACTCAAAATAAGATAGCTATATGAATATGAATCGAACGAGATTTTGAACAAAGCTATTACCTCAACTTACTAGGGTAAAGCTACTGGAAAAGATAGTAAATAATCTTTAGCTCAAAGGTAGCTTTGATGGCTTGAAATTCTTGAAGTTGAATCATGGAATCAACAAAAGTTTGAATAAGAATTCTATCTTGAATTTAAGATAGTTATGTTTATATAATTTGAACCAAAGCTTGAATATGATTATTACCTTGATTTAAAATGAAAAGTTGCTGAGATGAAGTGGATGTTCTTGATCTTGAAAGAGTTGTTGGATTGAATTAACAAAAGTGAAAGTAATCTTCTTGGAATGGTGGGTTATCTTGATATGTTCTTGGAATAGCTTTGTTATGATGATTATAGATTATAATTGAAGCTATATGATGATATGGATTAAGAAGGTTGCTGAATTATGTGGTGTTCTTGAGAGGAATGAGTTTGAGTTTTAAGAAATTGAAATGGAATGGTATATAGATATAGATATGATATGTTAGATATAGATATAGATATATAATGTATAAGTTTGTAATATTATGCAAAAGTCTTGTAATATGCCAAGTTAATTAATCATGCATGCTAAGATCCAAAATTTGCTGACTCAAGGCTGCTAATAAAGTGATTGTGATGTGTATATACTAATAGTATATACGTATAGAAGCTGGGTATGATACGGGTATGAATACCGAATGAATACGAGTAGAATTCTTGATAAAATTGAATGAGAAAAATGAGTATAGCTATCTTTGTTGAGTATAAGTATGTTAGTATACATGTTTAAGTCCTTCAAAAGTGTATTAATACATATTAATACAATACATATACATACATTTTAATTTAGAAGTTACTACAACGTTAATCGTTATATATATGTATATAGTCTTGAAGTCTTTAAGTTAGTAATCTCATTTTATGTATATAACCAATTGTTATTATATGTAATGAGATACTTAAATATCATTTTATCAAATCATAAGTATATATATCCATATATACATCATTATATAATTATTTCGAGTTATGACGTTCGTGAATCGTCAGACAAACTGGGTGGCCAAACAATTGTATAAAATTCATTTCAAATAACCAAGTCTTAATGAGTTTGATTGCTTAACATGTTGGAAACATTAATTATATAAATTTTAATCTTCTATATATTAGCGGAAAAATACGGGTCGTTACAAAATTGATTTGCTGAAGCTGTAATAAAATTGGCTATTTTGGAAAGAGATTGTAAGGTTATTTTCGATAATAACAACGCTAAAGGAGCTTGCACAGATATGTGTTAGACGTTTACTTAGGTTCCGAGTGTTTTTAGGTGCATAACTATATGCATCAATCTTTTCTTCCGTAGATGAAGTGCGGTTGGTTCATCCTCTTGATTGAGGTGTTTTCAAGAATCAAGAAAGGTTTGAACGCAGATTGTAATCGTCAAGATACAAATGAGGTTTAAGATAAAATCAAGTGGCAAACTTGAAGAATTGTTTAGTTTCATATGGTATAATCAATATTTTAATTCATTTTAATTGTCCAATGTTGGCAGTCCACAGTTAGCAGTCCACAATTAGTAATTCAATAATTCATATATAGTTTAATATATAATATTCGAATTAATTAATACGTGTCGTGACCCATTATATACATGTCTCAGACTCGATCACAACTCAAAGTATATATATTATTTGAGAATCAACCTCAACCCTGTATAGCTAACTCGAGCATTACTGCATATAGAGTGTCTATGGTTATTCCAAAATAATATATATAGATGCGTCGATATGATATGTCAAAACATTGTATACGTGTCCCGATATTTAAAATGCGTAAATAACAGTATTTAAATGACGATAAATAAAGTGCTTAAAATAAATAACAGAAATTAAATGACGATAAATAAAATTGCGAGAATTAAATTGCGATAAAATAAATTGCGATAATTAAAATGTAACCAGTTAGCTAGGATTTTGTTAGCGTGGATTCTTAACAGAATTTCTCATAGTTTGTTTGTTTATTTCTAACAAATTTTTTTTGTCCAATGTTTTTTTCATTATGCCACTTGTTGGATTCCGATAAGTCAAAATCCAAATATGAAATTTAATGAAAATTGGTTATTCTGTGGTGAACGAATTCGTATATCTGTGGATATAAGTAGGATAGTAAATGACTGTTGAATCAGATTCGAAGAATGTATAGTGTAACTTATTAATGTGAAATCTAAATATTCCTCGGGTATTACCTACCCGTTAAAATATTTTCACCATTAACAGTTTGTACAAAAGAACTTTTAATTACAATCTTTATGAAAATATACATACATATATTTTCTTCAGATATAATCATGGTTTTAATGAGTCAATATAGTATTAAACTCATTTGATTTACCGTTTGCACTAGAATACATAATCTCTAAAATATTAGAGATTACATAATTGCTAGGGAGAACGAAGACTATTAATGTAGAACGGTACGTAGAATGATAATTATACTAGAGGTACAGAATGAGATGTTGAGGCATGGATTGTCGATGGTACTGGAGCTGTTACTGATGGTACTGTTGGTGCCTGTGACAACCCGGAAATTTCCAACCAAATTTAAACTTTAATCTTTATATGTTTCCGACACGATAAGCAATATTTGTTAAGTTAAATTTCAAGAATTTTAAACTATGTTCATACATTCATTCAACCTCGACCAAGTTCCAACGATTCACGAACCATTAAACGAATATGATTATATATGTATATGTGTATATATATATTATAACTTGAAACGTAAACAAAATATTAGATTAAATACTTTATATGATTGTATCTGTTTCAAAATGTTTATCAATGGAATTAGAAGATAAGATCAAATGATTGAATTATCAGATATATTGAATTATGATTACAAGTCTCTGTTGAAAGGCCCACGTTGATTTGAGAAATCTTTCCATTTTAACAATATTCGGAAAATGGTAAAGTGATTTATAAATAAGAACAAATTGTCAATCATTGAGAACTAGACAAAGGATAGTGGAAAACTGAATCTCATAAAGACTCGATTGATCTATTTAGTTTCAAACGTACAAAAACGTTTTTAGTTTAAAAAGAACTTTATTATTAAAACGTATATAACTTTTATAAATATCTAGAACCACTTTTGACAGCTCATTACTTAACTAGTATGATAAAGATAACGATATTTATATTTTATTTTATTAGATATATATAACGATTTAAATTAATATTATATATATATTTATACGCGTATTATACGTACATAGTTTTATACTTTTACTATACTTAAACTTTACCTTTACTTTATTTTTACTTTACTTTAACTTTAATAATTCACTTTAATAATTCATACTTTAATAATTCACTTTAATAATTCATACTTTAATAATTCACTTTAATAATTCATACTTTAATAATTTACTTTAATAATTCATACTTTAATAATTCACTTTAATAATTCATACTTTAATAATTCACTTTAATAATTCAAAATTTTATTATAAATAGAATTCAATAGGTTTCATTATTTCATAGAAACTTGAAAATATTTTTCTCTAAACTCTCTCAATCAATTTACATATATATATTTACTCCGTATTATTTCAAGATATTATTAGTATACATAAAATATTACGACGGAGTGCTGTCCGAGTGATTTCGAAATTGTTTTTCGAGTGGGATAGGATTAAGGAAATTATGGGTTATAGCTATGGAGGTGATTGAGTATGGTTCATGGGTATGCTCGTGAGGCCAATATAGTGTTTATCATTTCCGTTGCATCTACGTACCTTTCCTGCAATATTGAATCTCAATATTGATACGTGAGTACTCATAATTTAACTTTTACATACTAATAGTGTATCCCTGACTAGTGCTCGAGTATTTAGGATTATGCATGCTTGTACTTTTGATATTGCCCTTAGACGGGTTAGGTTGAATGTTGAATTAGTTACACTTGCGGTTGAGATAAGGTATAAGATATGCATGTCCTTGGAAAGCTAGCGAAAAATTAAGGACTTTTCCTTTAGATATCAAATGGTTTCGATGATCGGATTAGAAGTTATAATCAATTGAATTTTCGATATTTTTATTAAAACTGATTATTATTATCGTCGTTTTTATCGTCGTTCTAGTTTTATTTTATTATTATCATTATTATTATCTTTATTAATAAAAGGGATTTATCATTAAAAATTGTTATTTTTTTTATTATTACTATCGCTATTATCGTTAAAGTTATAATTAGTATTATTATTATTATCCAATTATTATTATTATTATTATTATTATTATTATTATTGGTATTATTATTATTATCATTATTAATATATATATCATTATTTAAAAATGGTTATTGTTATTGTTATTATTATTATTACTATATTATCATTAAGATAATTATTAGTATTATCGTTAATAATGTTATAGTAACTATCATTATTAATATTAGTGTAATTAAAACAAATATTTGTAACACCTAATTATTTTGATTACTATTATTATCATTATTATGAACACAATATAAAAGATGATTAAAAGCTATTAAACGAAACGATTAGGAAATAATGGGTAAGAGTATCATGATGAAATTAAAATATTATAAGATATTGATTTAGATAAAATTATCGTTCTTATTATTTTTATCATTACTATTATTATTAAAAGTATCGTTAGTATTAAAACTATCATTTTAACAAAAAATATCATTTTAATAGAAATGTCATTATTACTATAAAATATCATTATTATTATTATTTTAAATAGAATTATTATTTTAAAGATAATATTAAAAATTATCGTAAATATTAAAGTTATCATAATTAGAGTTATCGTTTTATCATAATGTCATCTTAGTAATTATAAATATTGATATTTTTATAATAATAATTATTATTACAAAATAATACAACTTTTACTTACTATCATTATAGATATTATTTTATCAAATAAATATGTGATACAAACATATTTTACTACGTGTAATAACTTACTTTAATAATACCTATCATATTATCTTTATGATATTAAATGAACCCTATAAATTTTATTACTTAATATATATAAAAGTATATTTTATTATATAAATTTAATATAAAATTTTATTTATTAATAAATAAATTATATTATTTACTCTAATAAATCTTTTAAAAATATTTAAAAATATAAAACAACGATATTTAAACTATATATTAATCATGTATAGATATTTGGAAATTATTTTGAGTCAAATTTACTTTTGTTGACTTTTGCATATTAGTCACGAGCATTAGGATTGTGATACACTATGACTTGACCTAATTTGTTAGACAAATATTGACCAACACATAAATATATATAATTAATTTAGGTTCGTGAATCCGAGGCCAACCTTGCACTTGTTCAATGACGTTATATGTACTTTTACTACGAAATACAGTATGGTGAGTTTCATTTGCCTTTTTACCCTTTATATTTTTGGGACTGAGAATACATGCGCTTTTATAAATGTTTGATGAAATAGACACAAGTAATTGAAACTACATTCTATGGTTGAATTATCGAAATCGAATATGACCCTTTTTATTAAAGTCTGGTAATCTAAGAATTAGGGAACAGACACCCTAATTGACGCGAATCCTAAAGATAGATCTATTGGGCCTAACAAACCCTATCCAAAGTACCGGATGCTTTAGTACTTCAAAATTTATATCATGTCCGAAGGAGGATCCCGGAATGATAGGGGATATTCTTATATGTATCTAGTTAATGTCGGTTACCTGGTGTTCACCATATGAATGATTATTTTTGTCTATATGCATGGGACGTATATTTATGAGAACTGGAAATGAAATTCTTGTGGTCTATTAAAATGATGGAAATAAATGATTATGATAAACTAATGAACTCACCAACCTTTTGGTTAACACTTTAAAGCATGTTTATTCTCAGGTGTTAAAGAAATCTTCCGCTGTGCATTTGCTCATTTTAAAGATATTACTTGGAGTCTTTCATAGCATATTTCGAAGAACGTTGCATTCGAGTCATTGAGTTCATCAAAGATTATTATTAAATCAATTTATAGTTGGATAGTGGATATTATGAAATGGTATGCATGCCTGTCAATTTTTGATGTAAAGAAAGATTGTCTTTTAAAAATGAATGCAATGTTTGTAAAATGTATCATATAGAGGTCAAATACCTCGCAATGTAATCAACTATTGTGAATCGTTTATAATGTATATGAACGGGTCCTTTCAGTGCCGATGATGTTGCTGAAGCTGATAAGTTTTGCACCATATTCTCTAAATTGATTACTCGAGCGCGAAACTCGTTGACTTCTTCCATTATTCTGGAATGATTGTCGGTCGGAACGAGCGGATAGATAAGATCTAGAAATTGAGATAGTATATAATCGTGACGAGATACTCTGGAAATGAGAGAGAAAATAGTGTCTCGAACAGGTTCGCCAGTAAGTGCTTCAGGTTCATCGCCAAGAGGTGAATTCGGTTGGTGGAAAGGATCGCCTTCTTCTCGTCTCCATTGATTAAGTCGCCTACGTACCCATCAGATGAATTGGTTGATTCATTCTGGTGACGCTGCTTTCGGAGCTTAGGTGATCATCCATGTCGGAATAGCTGTCGGGTTCCGAAGAACTTGAACTAGTGACGATTTCCATTTCGTACGATTGAGTAAAGGGTTTTTCGGTATGGAATGATTTTCGAATGTTGAATGATATTCTAACTACATAAAATATCTATATATATATATATAGTACTAAAGATTTCGTAGGCTACGGAGGAATTTACGGCATATGTCAGGCGAGTTTATAGTAACATATGTGCTAAGATATGAATTTTGTCTATACACTATTCATGCAGTCAATGCAGTAAAACATGTCTAGACTAAGAATGATAATCAGGTAATTTCCTAAGGATGATAAGCAGATGATTTTCGACTAGAAATGATAAGCAAAAATTTTGACATGCAGACACGGTCGAAGTCCAGACTCATTAATGCATCCTAACAACTACTAGTTAGAAACACTAATGCAAGAGCTGGTTCGCTAAGACCACCGCTCTGATACCAACTGTCATACCCCGTCCTAATTCTCCTGGACGAAGTCATCAACATTTGGTCCCATTGCAAGGTATTGTCCTAAATATTCCATGAACGACTCCAAGAAATATCTCTAAAATCAGCAAATGCGCAGCGGAACATTTCTTTCATACCTTAGAATAAACATGCTTAAAAGTGTCAACCAAAAGGTTGGTGAGTTCATTAGTAATCATAATCATTCATTTTCATCATTTTATAGACCACAAGATTTCGGATATTTAATTGTATACGTAACCCAAATACATAATAACACGTGTAAGCCGCGAATTAAAATTCATTCATATAGTGAACGCTTGATAACCGAACTAACAGGATACATATAGAATATCCCCATCATTCCGGGACTCTTATCGGATATGATAATCGAAGTACTAAAGCATTCGTAACCCGAATGAGACTTGTCGAGGTTCATAGATCTATCTTTTGGATTCGCGTCAATTGGTGGCAATTATAATAAACACCAATTCTTAGGCTACCAAGCTACAAAGGGGCATATTCGATTCGATAATCTAACCATAGAATGTAGTTTCGATTACTTGTGTCTATTTCGTAAAACATTTATAAAGCAGCGCATGTATTCTCAGTCCCAAAAATATATATAAAAAGGGAGTAAATGAAACTCACCATACTGTATTTTTGTAGTAAAACTACATACGACTACATTGACCAATGCAGGGTTGGCCTCGAATTCACGAACCTATATCATTTGTTTATTTATTAATACACATAATTGTAATCGAACAATATATATATAAATTTATTAGTTATATCATTTTTATATCAAAAATATATATATGTTTCATATATTCATTTTGTATATTAAAATATTAATTTTGTTATGTTATATGTATTAAATATATATATATATATCGTTTGTTTGTTAAAATATAGTAACTAATATAATATTAATAATGGTAAAAATGATAATAACTATAATACTTAATATTACTAATAAAGATATTAAAGTTAATAATTTTGTTAATAATAATATTGATGATAGTTTTTAATTATAAATTTCATAATGATAGTATCAATAGTAAAATGAATAATTAGTAATAATGGTAGTGAAAATAATAATTTTTAATATTAGTACATAATACTTAATAATAATAATCATAACAATTTTATTACTAATGGTAATCTTAATAATAACAATTTTGTTAATAATAATAATAATAATAATAATAATAATAATAATAATAATAATAATAATAATAATAATAATAATAATAATAATAATAATAATAATAATAATAATAATTCCTAATTATTTCTAATACTAATATTAATGATAATTATAATATTAACTCTAAACATAACACTTTTATTACTAAGACTAATAATGATAATACTAATAATAACGTTATTGTTAATTATGATACTTATGTTAATAATAATAATACTGACTATAATTTTACTACTAATGATAATAATAATAATAATAATAATAATAATAATAATAATAATAATAATAATAATAATAATAATAATAATAATAATAATAATAATAATAATCATAATAATCATAATAATAATAATCATATTAATAATAATAACACAACTATTAGTGACAATAATAATAATATTCATACTTGTATTTATAATGATAAATAATTGAAAATTTTATCATAATGCTTATATTAGTAATAATACTATTAATAACTAATATTCATAATGCTTAATGATAATAATATTAGTAATAATAATAATCCTAATAATTAATGTTAATAATAGTATTAACAGTAATGACAATGTAATAATACCATAATAATAGTAATAATTATAATTATAATAACAATATTATTACTAATAATAATAATAATAATAATAATAATAATAATAATAATAATAATAATAATAATACTAATAATAATAATAATAATAATAATAATAATAATAATAATAATAATAATAATAATAATAATAATAATAATAATAATAATAATAATAATAATAATAATAATAACTAAAAACTATAATAAAAAGACTACCTCAATGTATCCAGGCTTCAAAAACAATAATGCCGCTGCCTGGGCTCGAACCCGAGACCATTCGCTCACCCGACACCCCTCTTAACCACTCCTCTACTGCCTGTTTTTTTTATTTACTACTAACTTAAATTTTTTTAACCCGGATTCTGTCCTGACTCCCCTTTCTTCTTCTTTATAAACCCAAGATCGAACCAGGGATTAATACCACAGTTAGCAAGACATTGAAATGATTTTTCTTATGATTTGTAAACAATACAGGAGCACTTACTTGTGGTGATTATAATTAAAAAAAAAATTATACAGCAGCAACACAGCATACGTGAAGAACACCTTTTAACGACCCGTCCTAATCCATCTGGACGAATACATTACATTTGGTTACATAGCGAGGTACTTGACCTCTATATGATACATTTTACAAACATTGCATTCGTTTTTAAAAAGACAAACTTTCATTACATCGAAAGTTGATGGCATGCATACCATTTCATAATATATCCAACTATAATTAACTTAATAATAATCTTGATGAACTCGACGACTCGAATGCAACGTCTTTTGAAATATGTCATGAATGACTCTAAGTAACATCTCTAAAAGGAGAAAATGCACAGCAGAAGGTTTCTTTCATACCTGAGAATAAACATGCTTTCAAGTGTCAACCAAAAGGTTGGTGAGTTTATTAGTTTATCATAATCATTCATTTTCATCATTTTAATAGACCACAAGATTTCAGATATTTAATTGTACACGTAATCCGAGTACATAATAACACGCGTAACCCGCGAATTAAAATTCATTCATATGGTAAACACCTGGTAACCGACCTTAACAAGATGCATATAGAATATCCCCATCATTCTGCGACTCTCATCGGACATGATAAATCCAAGTACTAAAGCATCCGTAACCCGGATGGGTTTTGTTGGGCCCGACAGATCTATCTTTAGGATTCGCGTCAATTGGTGGCAATTATAATAAACACCAATTCTTAGGCTACCAAGCTAAAAAGGGGCATATTCAGTTTGATAATCCAACCATAGAATGTAGTTTCGATCACTTGTGTCTATTTCGTAAAACATTTATAAAAGCAGCGCATGTATTCTCAGTCCCAAAAATATATATTGCAAAAGTATTTAAAAAAGGAGCAAATGAAACTCACAATACTGTATTTTGTAGTAAAAATACATATGACGACATTGAACAAGTGCAAGGTTGGCCTCGAATTCACGAACCTATATCATTTGTATATTTATTAATATACATAGTTGTAATTGAACATATATATATATATATATATATATATATATATATATATATATATATATATATATATATATATATATATATATATATATATATATATATATATATATATATATATATATATAAATGTATTAGTTATATCATTTTTATATTAATATTACATATATGTTTCATATATTCATTTTTATATAAAAATATTAAATTTTGTTATGTTATATGTATTAAATATATAAATATATAAATATATGTATGTATATATATAT
This sequence comes from Rutidosis leptorrhynchoides, assembly GCF_046630445.1. Lineage (NCBI taxonomy): Eukaryota > Viridiplantae > Streptophyta > Magnoliopsida > Asterales > Asteraceae > Rutidosis > Rutidosis leptorrhynchoides. The sequence continues at coordinate 268,066,979 of NC_092334.1, forward strand.
ATATATATATATATATATATATATTTGTTATTTGTATATATATATATATATATATATATATATATATATATATTATTTGTTTGTTAAAATAGTACTTTAGTAATACTAAGATAATATTTGAAATATTAGTAGTGATAATACTAATAAATATGATGATATTATTTATAATTTTATTAATACGAATATTAATGATAATTTTTAATAATAAATCTCATAATAATGATAATAACAGTATTTTTTTATAAAATAAATAATTTAATGATAATGGTAATAATTTTTGTAATAATACTTGATAATAGTAATAATTATAACAATCTTATTACTAATGGTAATCTTAATTATAATACTTTTGTTAATAATAATAATAATAATAATAATAATAATAATAATAATAATAATAATAATAATAATAATAATAAGTCTACAATGATACTAATACTAATATTAATCATAGTAATAATAGTTTGTATTATTTTGATAATAACAATAATAATAATAATCATAATCATAATAATATTTATATCGGTATTAATAATACTAATAATAACATTAATAATACTTAATGATGTTACTTAATAGTAAAATGATAATAATAATAATAATAATAATAATAATAATAATCATAATATTACTATTACCTAGTAATAATAATAATTACTACTTATATTAGTAATATTAATAACAATATTAATTATAATACTAAAATTAATAACAACAACAATAATAATCATAATAATAATCATATTAATAATAATAATAATAATAATAATAATAATAATAATAATAATAATAATAATAATAATAACAATAATTAATATTAATAAGTAATAATAAATAAATAAATAAATAAAGACTACCTCAAATGAATGAATTCCAAAAAAAACAACCCATGCCTGGGCTTGAACACCCGACCTCTCGTTAACCTAAACACCCTCCTAACCATCCATCCAATTCTGTTTTCTGGAATTAAACTCAACCCATTTACTTATAACCCGTATCTTATTGTTCTTATTTCTTCCTCTTCCTCACATCATCGAAATTGACCAGAGTACTTAGCCACCACTTCAATAAGTTCAAGATTTGAATTAAGGTTTGTGATTAAAACTGAACGACCTGAATGAATTGATTTATTAAAACAGAAGAGAATATTTTGGCTGTAATAGACTTCGCGAAGAACACATGACTCCAAACTTGATTTTGAATTTCAGACATGTTTAGAGGATGATTACAAAATGAAATGTGTTTTAAATGATTCGTTGAATCTTTTTGAATCATTAATTTCAACAAAAACGACCTCTAAAACTTCAATTTAATTATAAAACACTCGTTTGACTTTTTATTTCGAACATTTGACCCCAAAATTCGAACCCAGTTTAGAGAATTGAAAGCTCGGAATTTGTAGAAAGTTTACATAGACGATTCCTAACATGACTGCACTTTTAGTTTTTAAATTATAATTCGAATTCGAGGTTTTGAATAACGGGGTTCAAGAACAGAGATAAAAGAGCTGTTTCAAAAATTTTTCTGTTAAATCCTTCAAATAAAAGCAGCTGTAATTATTGATTGATAATAATAGGGAAATTAATCAAATGGGTTTATGTCCAAATAACGGAAATCAATCAGCTTGATTTATGGGATAAGAGGTCGACAGAAAATAAACAAGGACAAAAGAATGAAGAAAAAAATAAAGCTGGATAGATATTGCTAACAGATTTCGTTTTTATTGTGAATTTGATTTCAACTTACTATCAGATCAGAGACAAGAAAAAAAATTTTGATAGGGACATTAACTGATCTCAATTATACATTTGTAGTTGTATTATTTTTTATATTTTTTTATTTTTTATATTAATAACAAATAAGTATAAATATATTAATAATGATAATACAATTAATATTAATATTAATAATAATAAAAAATAACAATAATGATAATTTTAATAATAATGATATTTATAACATTAATAATAATAATAATAATAATAATAATAATAATAATAATAACAATTTTAGTAATAACTAAAATCATATTTATAATAATGATAATAATAGTAATAATATTATTAATAATAAATGATAGTTTTTATAGTAATACTTATTTTGATAATAATGATAATATATATATATATATATATATATATATATATATATATATATATATATATATATATATATATATATATATATATATATATATATATATATATATATATATATATATATATATATATATATTTTAATGATAATATCTAATGACATGTAAATTACAATCTAAATTATAATTTTAATTATTCTTATAATAATATTTATATGTAAAAATCTTTATTTTGATACTCATATCCTTAAAATTATAATTATAACAATAATAATTTTAATACTACTAATATTGATATTGGTGAAAGTAATAATAATATTACTATAACAATTATATATTTAAATTGTAATTAAATTTAATATATTAACCTTACATATTATTAATTCTGTAATATTTACTAATTATATAATATATATAATAACACATATTTAATATTTATTATTTATTCATTTTAATATATTACAATGTACATACAATCAGTAATTATGTATGAAAATCATGTATATATATGTATATATATATATATATATATTTCAACTATTATATATCTAATTATGTTTTAATTAACAAGTAGATAAATATATTAATTAAATATATTAAAACAAATAATCTCAGAGTATAACATTTAATACTTTATTATCATTGGCAAATCTACTTTTTATAATTAAATAAACGGTTTTAAATAACTAGTTTAAGTTTTCTTTCATAATAACTAAATCACATAATAGTTCATTACAATATTTATAATATCTAATTATTTACATGTATAGTTATATATATATATATATATATATATATATATATATATATATATATATATATATATACATATACATATACATTTCTATTTACGATTAAAGGTTCGTGAATCGTCAGAAATAGTCACAGATGAAATTAATATATGAAACAGTTCAAAATTTTGAGACTCAACATTACAGACTTTGCTTATCGTGTTGAAATCATACAAAGATTAAGTTTAAATTTAGTCAGAAATCTCCGGGTCGTCACAGTACCTACCCGTTAAAGAAATTTCGTCCCGAAATTTGATTGGAATGGTCATGGTTGACAATAAGTATGTTTTCATGACGAATATGAGTTGATAAATAGAGTTTTATCATTATTGATTAATATAGATAAAACGATTTGATGATGTGAAGTGTACGAGTGAATCTATCACAAAAGATAGAGATAGGAATTTAACTTTTGACGTAGTCACAGTGGATTTCCAGATTTCAAGGGATTCAAAAAAAAAATCTTGGAAATCTGTAAGATCTGATTCTTTGAGATTTAAGAAAATTAGGATCCCTTTAGTTAGATGCGATGATCTGTCCCAATTACTATTGTCACACCCCCAAATAGGGCCTGGGGTATTTGTGACTAATTATATCAAATTACAGTTGTATAAACGAGAACGACTCTATATGAGACGTTTTATTGAGTTTTGCAGCGGAAGATAAATAGATTACATTGTATTTAATGAACAACGCATTAAATGTCTTTAATTGATATGATATGTAATGAAGACTCCAAGCATAGCAAGCAATCATCATCAAATTAGCAAATGCAAGTCTTTCAAATTATCCATGAATGACTAGTTGAAATGTTGCTTTCAATTAGCAAATACACAGCGGAAGCATTATGTAGAACCTGAGAATAAACATGCTTTAAAGTGTCAACACGAGGTTGAGTGAGTTCATAGGTTTATCATAAATAATGATTTCAGTAATAGATATAGACCACAAGATTTAATATAGAAGTAGATCTCGCAGATCCAAAAGTTATGCCAGTGCGTGATATTTAGACTAAACGTTTAAAGTTTTCCCCAATGACAAGTTGTGTCTATACTTATCGGTTTAATTTCATTATTAGGTAATACAAAGAGTTAGTCAAATGTATCGGGGACGTTACTGCCGATAGGCCTACCCCCAATAATTAAGAATGCATTCAATGAGCAATTAAAAATATCATTGTAGGGACTTTGTTGGACATAGCCAGGTATAGCATAATTTAACAGTTGGTACTTGTGTCTAACGTATAAAACAGTTATAAAAGTTGCGCATGTATTCTCAGCCCAAAAATATATAAAAAGGGAGCTATGAAAACTTACGATACGATATGATAGTTTGTAGTAATTATGCATAGGATGGCATTGAACAAGTACAGAGTTGAGTTGACCTCGGATTCACGAACCTATATCAAGTATATATATTAACACATATACTTGTAATCGAATAAGTTTGTATATATTATTTCAATTTTTTTATATATATTTCTGTATATATATATATATATATATATATATATATATATATATATATATATTCCATATATAAGTATTTGTTTGATGAAATAATATTAATAATGATAATGAATAATGAGTTTTATTATTTTGTAATAACAATAATAATACTAGTAGTAAAATGATAATAATCATAATAAGGTGTAAAATTAATAATAATTATTATAATAATTATAAAAGTGAAAGTTCTTATAATAATTAAAATGTTATATGTTTATAGTAGTAATGATATTAATAGTTTTTGTAATATCTACAATAATAATCATAGTAATAGTAATAATAATAATGATATTAGTAGTAAAAATAATAATAATAATAATAATTATTATTATTAAAATGATAGTAGATTTTAATGAAAATGATAATAACAATAAACCTTAATAAAAATACTCATTCTAACAATAAAATGGTAATGAAAATAATAATTTTTGATAATAATACTTGATACTAGTAATAATAATAATAATAATAATAACTATAATAATAATAGTAACAATACTTAATGATAATACTAGTAATAATAATAATGATGATACTAATAATTATAATATTAATACTAGTAATACTTTTTAAATACTAGTAACAATAATTATAATAACAATAATAATAATAATAATAATAATAATAATAATAATAATAATAATAATAATAATAATAATAATAATAATAATAATAATAATAATAATAATAATAATAATAATAATAATAATAATAATAATAATAATAATAATAATAATAATAATAATAATAATAATAATAATAATAATAATAATGAAAACTACCTTAGGAAGCTTTGTTTAAAAAAAAAATGCCCAAGACGAGACTCGAACCCGTGACCTCTCGCTAACCCGAACACCCTTTTAACCATTCGTCTGTTACGATTTATCTATTTTAAACATAACCTAAATATATATAACCCGATTTTATTTGTGTTCTGTCTTCTTCTCCTTCTTCATGAATCAAAATCGACCAGAGGATAATTCAACCATAGTACGAATTCATTTGTTTGAATTAAGACATTAAATGAAAGCAGAAACAATCCAAAGTGATTGAATTGGGTTAACAGAATAATAGAAACAAAAAAAAAAAATTCATACAGCGGTTGCTGTGGAATACGCGAAGAGAAAAAAAATCAAACATTGATTGTGATTTTTAGACCGTTTTAGACCACGATTCCTACACAAAATAGGTAGAATATCACTCCTAGAATCTTTATTAATCGTCAATTGAACCAGAAACATTAAAACAAACTCAAATTTCACGATGAACACAACGTTTGACTTTTTGATTTAAAAGTTTGACTCCGAAATTCGAGATCGTTTTGAGGAATTGGAAATTCATATTTTGTAGAAAGATTGAGCAAATGATTTCTAACAAGGCTGCAATTAAGTATTTTGAAATGGGATTCATTTTTGAGCTTTTGAATAATGATAGCAGGAACAGAGGTATATCGAGCATATAAAAAAATTTATTAATTGATAATTGATACTGTGTGATCGACTGGTTTTACATGATACTGAATTTATAATGAAATTGTGGGTATTGATATGAATATCACGATCAAGAAAAAAAACAAAATAGATATGATCAATTAAAAAATAAAAAGTACAAAAAAATATCGATGGGAACAAAATTTTGGCCAGTAGGAGATTAAAGAAATATATCACGAGATAAAAATAATAATAAGCTGGAGAATCTCGATCAAACAGACAGATATATAAAAATATATAAACAGATCACGATGAAATAAAGAATAAAATAGATACCTAAAAAATATAAAGCAGATATCTCGTTCTTAATAAAGAAATAAAAGTAGATCAAAAGGAAAAAAAAAATTGAAAAGTGGATTACCTAATTTAGGTATTAATCTGTTTTACTTTATTTTTATTTATTTATTTATTTTTTTAATTAATATTATTAATTAATAAATACATTAATAATAATAATACTAATAATAAATATAGTAATAATAATATTAATAATAATAATAATACTCTTAATATTATTGATAAAAATAATAATAATGTGAATAGCAAGAATAATGATATTTTAAAATATTATTATTAATAATAATATCATTAACAATAATAATAATAATAGATAAAAATAATAATAATGATAATGATAATTATAAAAATGATAATAATATTATTATTAATAATAATAATAAAATATTATATTATTTTTATAATAATAATATTTGTAATATTAATAATAATAATTTTAATATTAATAATGAGAATAATATGATAATTAATAAGTATGACAATAATAATAATATTAGTAATGATGATACTAATATTGATAATACTAATAATAATAATAATATAGATTAGGTTAATGATATTAATAATTATATTAATCATATTAATAATAAATGATGAATAGTAATAATTTTTTTTGATAATAATAATAATAATAATAATATTGTTTAAAAAGGATATTAATAATAATAATATTAACATATCAAATTAATGCGTAATTATTTATAAATAATTGTTCGTGAATCGCTGAAATTACATAAAAGTTAGGTTTAAATTTTTTCGGAAATTTCCGGGTTGTTATAGTACCTACCCGTTAAAAGAAATTTCGTCCTGAAATTTTAGTTGTTGCCACCAGTCGGCATTGTTTGTAAACAGGTGAGGATATTTTCATTTTATTTGGTTTTCATGTTCCCAGGTATGCTCGAGGCCTTGCGTGAAATCCAACGGATAGGATATTGTTTTGTTTCAAGAGTTTAAATCATACGATCCATAAATTCTACAGTTTCTTCTACAAAGTTCATTTTATTATTAATGTGGAGGTTATTCAAGGGAATAACACGAGTGTCATTTGACAAGGTTATCCTCAAGAGGGATGATGATGCTATACAAGCATTTCAGTAAATTGGATACATGAAATATGTTATGAATAGTATTGAGCTCATTTAAAACTTTGAGCGTTTATGCCACAATATTAGGGCAGACAAAATAGAGAGGATTTCATGAAAATCATAGTCATGAAGTTTGATAGAGATCGTCATTCTTTACAACAAGAATGATGAATATGAGTTGAAAAATAGAGTTTTATCTCCTTTGAATAATATAATTTTAATGATTCGATTGTAGGAAGAGTATAAACGAAGCTATCGTAAAAGATTGAGTTGAGTAAATTAAATGTTTGCCTTAACTTTTAAAGTTGATTTCCAGAATTCAAGGAATTTAAAGAAACCTTCGAAATCTTTATAAGATTTGATTCTCCGGTAATTAAGGAATTTTGGGATTTCTTTGATTAAATGCGGTGAATTGCCTCGATTGTTGTGTTTAGAATTTTTGCTATAAATTAGCTTTTTCCGTTTCATTATCTTCACCACTTCTATACTTTCTTCCTAAATTCATACTTCCAAAAGATTTGTTAATATGCTCAATCCCGTATTGATACTAGTATTTTTAGTTCTCCCGTGTCTTTATATTTCTATACGCATTGATATACATGGTTTGTAATTTCGGTGTCGTTATCGGGCTTTATATTTTCCCTTATATGTCGAAGCTCTTTGCCTTTTTATTCTCTTCTCGACTCTAAGTAAAGCGAGTAATGGTCCAGAATTCGTAGGTATGAAGTTATAAATGAACCTTATGTTCTAAGCAGAAAGGAACGTAATATCACGATTTGATTTGTTAAATTACCAGAATTACTAAGAATAGAACTATCAAGAATATATGTTCTTGATATGTTTAGAGATTAGGTAGAATGTAAGAGTCGTGTAACATGGCAAATGATGATTATAAAGTCTATGAATCATCATCTTCCATTAAAAATTTAGCATAACTTACTGTAATATAATCACGTTGGCCTGACGTCATTATATTATACTAACTCATGCTTCAATTCCCAACACTTCTTCAAAACATTTATAATTTATACTTAAGTTTTACAGAAGTTTCCAATATAATGTAATACAGATAGCACGAAGAGGTGTATAATTTCGGACAAGAATATTTATGAAAATATCTTTAGAAATATCGAAGATATTTATGATGATATTTTGGAATTTCTAAGTTCGAATGTTGATGAAGAAAAATTTTCCGCAAGCTTTTAACATGACTTCGGAGCAAGATATTCTCTAAAGATTTCATCGGATCCTGAATTATCTGGATTCTTTGAATATAGGGTTTGGTCCTTGTATTTGTCCTTGGTCTCCTTCATGGTTAGCTCAATCCGTTTTTCAGTTCCAAATCTGAGCTTTTCCAATACGTCATTTTTTATCATCAAACTTTTGGCCATTAAGACCATCTATAGCTTTTGCTGCTTCGTCAGCATTCTCAAGGTTAATGAATCTGAATCATTGATTATCAATCCGAGATGGTTTCAAGAAATTTTATTTTTAGATGATTAAACGCTGATTGTAATCGTCAACGGATCTAATGGTTGACCAATAGGCGTTGTTGATTTCAAAAGTAATGAATGATAATTTTGGTGGTTTGATGTGATAATTCATCATAGAATACGAATGAATATAATTCATGAATGTAGTGATCTTTAGGAAGATAACACCTGCTAAAGCTTTACGTGGATTCTGATATGTCAAAATCAGGATATATAATTGAATTTGTATGTAATGGTGTATCCTAGGAGATACATGCATAAAAACACCATTTTTATACAGAAAACTCGATCAAAGAGAAAAGACATAATGAAATTTGGCAGTTTTTAAAGTTTGCCGCCCAGCGTTCATCAGGCCGCCCAGCGTCAAGCATAAACCCTGCAGGTAGCTTCTATGCAGAAGCCCTTTAACTCAGCGCGTGAACGGCACGCAGCCACGTCAGCACACGCCACCGACATTCCGGATACTTCACGTAACAGAGCCATTCAATGATTGACACATATATCCCGTGAATTTTGGACATTCTACGCCTATAAATAGACCCCCTGGGTCACCACATTGGAGATCATCATCATTCTGATCTGAACTTCAGTCAGAGAGAAGTACACTTTCTCTCTCACACATTTCTTTCTCACTCTAAAACAACATTAGCCGCTTAGCAGCAATGCGCTAGATGAATCAATTTCAGATTAATCCACAGATTGATTGAGGCCCCCTCACAGATCTTATATCTGTGTCCCGGGTCTGTAGAGATTATTTCTCGAGGGCAAACAACAATCAACAGTATACGCTACACGCTGAGCAGCTAGTTTTCTGTACTAGTACCTTACAGCCGCTATACGGAAAATCGTACTAACAGATGGCCCCACCCGTTCTAAAGAACCACTAAACTTTCAAGAGCACCAAAAGGCGTAACTGTCAGATAACACACATTGAAGCAAACATGATACATTCATGGCAAGCCGGACAGCGAAGAAAAGCAGAAACGTTAGAAGATTGGAAACAGGAAATGATTGCTTTTCCTTCCATGTTTAACATAAATCCATCTGACGCTCCTGTAGTGATTGAAGCTCGAATAGAAAATTGTGTTGTTGGAGGAATATATACTGATACCGGAGCAGGAGCAGATATCATGTATGAACATTGTTTTATACAACTACCAGACAGAGTTAAGGAAAAGCTAAAGGACACATTTGTTCCCTTAGCAAGCTTTGCTAATGATCCGTCATGGTCAGAAGGAAGCATAGTTTTAGAAGTCGTATTGGGAAAAACAACATTTAAAAGAACTTCCCATATTGAATTTTTGATCGTAAAAGCAAATTCGCAGTATAACGTCATTTTAGGACGATCAGCCATGATGGCATTCGGAGCTGTAACATCAACGGTGCACGGAATGATGAAATTCCCCACACCGGCTGGCATCGCTACGCTGTACGCTGAACGGAGAAGACCAATAGAATGTGTACAAATAAACAGAACATCTGTTAACCCAATCATTCATGAAGATGGGTCTATATCACCAAATCTAGAGTTTCCAGATCAGAAAATCATAATTGGAAACACAATCACAAAGGCAACAAGAGAAAAGCTTTACAAAATCTTAGCCACAAATTTGGATGTTTTTGCATGGCAAGATTCTGATATGACTGGAGTACCACGTCATGTGGCAGAATATAAGCTTGGTGTGAATCCTAATATTCCACCAGTGTGTCAGAAGAAAAGAGGCATGGCTCCGGATCGAACAAAATTTCTCAAAGAAGAAGTTAAAAAATTGGTGGATGTTGGAATATTGTGGGAAGTAAAATACCAGATATGGGTAGCAAACCCAGTTATGGTAAGAAAGCCAGATAATTCATGGAGGATGTGTGTCGACTTCACAGATTTAAAAAAAGCATGTCCAAAAGACAATTATCCTTTACCAGAAATTGATTGGAAAGTGGAGTATGTAAGTGGGTATCAGTTTAAATCCTTTTTGGATGCATTCAAGGGATATCATCAAATACCAATGGCAATACGTGATCAAGATAAAACAGTATTTCACACACCAGATGTAATTTTCTGCTATATTATGATGCCTTTCTGATAAAAAAATGCAGGGGCAACTTATCAACGCGTAATTGATAAAGCATTTAAAGATCAAATAGGTAAAAATGTAGAAGCCTATGTTGATGACATTGTTATCAAGAGCCATACAGAAGGCAGCATGCTCAGAGATACTCTTGAAACGTTTGAATCATTACGAAAGGTCAATATGAAATTGAATCCTAAGAAGTGCACTTTTAGTGTAGAAGAAGGCAAATTCTTAGGTTATATTGTTACAGAGAGAGGAATCAAGGCTAATCCAAAAAAGATTCAAGCAATTGAAAATATGGTATCTCCTAAAACAAAGAAAGAAGTTCAAAGCCTGAATGGACGATTAGCAGCTTTAACAAGGTTTCTATCAAGAGCAGCAGATCAATCGTTACCATTTATGAAGGTTTTAAAAAGTTGTTTGAACAAAAAAGATTTTAAGTGGGCAGAAAAAGCATTTCAGGATATTAAGCAACTCTTGAAAGAATTACCTACTTTAACTGCACCAATAGAAGGAGAAACGTTAATTTTGTATTTGGCTGCTTCCACAGAGGCCATCAGTTCTGTCTTGATTGCAGAACGAAAGGGAATACAAATGCCTATATACTTTGTCAGTAAAGTATTGCAACAGAGTGAAGTTAACTATCCACCAATTGAAAAATTGGTGTATGCTTTAACACACACAGCTAGGCGACTCAGGCAATATTTTCAGGCACATTCAATCCTGGTAATAACAGACCAGCCGATAAAACATATTTTGAGAAATCCAGAGTCATCAGGACGACTAGCAAAATGGGCAATTGAATTGGGAGAATATGAAATAAATTTTTCGCCTTGACATGCAGTCAAAGGTCAAATTTTGGCAAATTTTTTATTAGAAACAACAGAAAAGGTCGATCATCCGCCAAACGTTACAGCTAGTAATCATGTTTGGGAGTTGCACACTGATGGAGTATCAAGTGAGGAAGGTGTTGGTGCAGGGTTAGTACTTACTAGCCCAGAGGGTGAGGAGCATACGTATGCATTGAGGTTTTGCTTCTATGCATCTAATGATGAAGCAGAATATGAAGCATTGCTTTCCGGCCTCCGCATAGCGTCAGAAATGGGAATAAAACATTTGCGTGCATATGTCGATTCTCAAATTGTAGCACAACAGGTTAATGGAGCATTTCAAGCCAAAGAGGCCTCTATGAAACAGTATTTGCAATTAGTTGAGAAAATATCAAAATATTTCAAAACCTTAGAGGTCGTGCAGATACCAAGAAATAAAAACAAGAAGGCAGATGTTTTGAGCAAATTAGCAACATTAACATTTGATCATTTGCACAAGAAAGTTTTGGTGGAGGTCTTAAAAGATAAATCGGTTGATGAAAAGATAGTGGTTGCAACAGTTGAAGAAAAGGAATCATGTTGGATAACCCCCTATGTGAAATATTTGCAGGACGGAACATTGCCAACAGATGCCATGGAAGCAAGATGGATAAGAGTTAGTGCACCACTTTACGTCCAGGAAAATGGAATACTTTATAGAAAATCATTCAGTGGACTAAATTTAAGGTGTTTAACACCACATCAAGCAATTGATTTAGTCAAGGAAATGCATGAGGGATTATGTGACGACCCGGAAATTTCTGACCAAATTTAAACTTTAATCTTTATATTATTCAGACACGATAAGCAAAGTTTGTTAAGTTAAATCTCAAGAATTTTAAACTGTATTCATACATTCATTATAACCTTGACCAAATTCTGACGATTCACGAACCGTTATATATAAATAGATATGTATATGTATATATATATTATAACTTGAGAATATTAATAAAGTATTAAACGTATAATACTTTACACGAACGTATTTGTTTCAATATGATTTTCGACGAAAAAAAATATATTAAATGATTGAATTATCAGAAACATTGAATTATGATTACAAGTCTCTGTTGAGAGGTCCACTATGATTTGAGAAAATCTATTCCTCTTAATGATATTCAGAATAATTTGTAAAGCTATTTATAAATAAAAATAAAAAGTGTCATTTACGAAAGTTAGACAAAAGTTAGTGGAGAATTGGTTTCCATAATATTCTATTAATCTATTTTCAAACGTACAAAGACGTTTTCAGTTTAAAAAGAACTTTATTATTAAAACGTATATAACTTTTATAAATATCTAGAATCACTTTTGACAACTCATTACTTAACCAGTATAATAAATATAACGATATTTATATTTTATTACATTAAATATATATAACGATTTAAATTAATATTATATATATTTATATGCGTATTATACATATATAGTTTTTTATACTTTTACTATACTTTAACTTTACCTTTACTTTACATTTACTTTACTTTTACTTTAATAATTCATACTTTAATAATTCACTTTAATAATTCATACTTTAATAATTCACTTTAATAATTCATACTTTAATAATTCACTTTTATAATTCAAAAATCTATTATAAATAGAATTCAGTAGGTTTCATTATTTCATAGAAACTTGAAAATATATTTCTCTAAACTCTCTCAATTGATATATATATATATATATATATATATATATATATATATATATATATATATATTGCTCTGTATTATTTCAAGATATTATTAGTATACATAAAATATTACGACGGAGTGCTGTCCGAGTGATTTCAAAATAGTTTTTTTGAATGAGTCGAAGCTAAGGAAATTATGGGTTATAGCTATGGAGGTGATGGGTATGGTTCATGGGTATGCTCGTGAGGTCAATCTAGTGTTTATCATCTCCGTTGCGTCTACGTACTTTCCTGCAATATTGAATCTCAATATTGATACGTTCGTGAATCCGAGGCCAACCTTGCACTTATTAAATGACGTTATATGTATTTTTACTACGAAATACAGTATTGTGAGTTTCATTACTCCCTTTTTATATATTTTTGGGCTGAGAATACATGCGATGTTTTATAAATGTTTTACGAAATAGGCACAAGTACTAAAACTAATTCTATGTGGGTTTAAACCAGAAATATACCCTTAGCTTGGTAACATTAAACTACTTGTCTATGTACGGTAGGCGCGAATCCTAAAGATAGATCTATTGGGCCTGACAAACCCCATCCTGACTATGGGATGCTTTAGTATTTCGAGGTTATTTTAAACACACCTGATCTGGTGTACTTCAGAGGGTAAAACATGAACGTTAAGGCTTGTTACCGGGTGCCTACAACTTATAGAATACTTTTATACACTTGCGAGTGTACATATATTTATAAACGGAAATCTTGTGGTCTATTAATATATTGAAATGATTGTTATGATAAACCTATGAACTCACCAACCTTTTGGTTGACACTTTAAAGCATGTTTATTCTCAGGTATTAAAGAAATCTTCCGCTGTGCATTAGCTCATTTTAAGGATATTACTTGGAGTCATTCATGGCATATTTTGAAAGACGTTGCATTCGAGTCATTGAGTTCATCAAGATTATTATTAAGCCAATTATAGTTGGATGTATTATGAAATGGTATGCATGCCGTCAACTTTCGTTGTAAAGAAAGTTTGTCTTTTAAAAACGAATGCAATGTTTGTAAAATGTATCATATAGAGGTCAAATACCTCGCGATGTAATCAACTATTGTGAATCGTTTATAATGTATATGAACGGGTCCTTTCAGTTGGTATCAGAGCGGTGGTCTTAGCGAACCAGGTCTGCATTAGTGTGTCTAACTGATAGTCGTTAGGATGCATTAGTGAGTCTGGACTTCGACCGTGTCTGCATTTCAAAAGTTTTGCTCATCATTCTTGTCGGAAATTACCTGCTTATCATTCTTAGTCTAGACACATCTTATTGCATTGATTGCATGAATAGTGTATAGACAAAATTCGTATCTTAGCGTATCTGCTAATTCATATCTTAGCGTATCTGTTACTGTAAACTTTGCCTGACATATTCCGTAAATTCCTCCGTAATCTACGAAACCTTTTGCTCTATATAATTAGAATACCACCCGATAGCCGGAAAATCATTTCATATCGAAAAATTCTTTATTCAATCGTACGAAATGGAATTCGTCATTAGTTCAAGTCCCTCGGATTCCGAAATGGAATCCCACTCAAGTTCTGAAAGCAGTGTGACCGGAATGGATCAACCAATTAGTCATCATCTATTCTGGATGAATTGGGGATGGGTTCGTAGCCTCCTTAATCATTGGAGACAAGAAGAAGGTGATCCCTTCCATCCACCACATTGCCCTCTTGACGAAGAACCTGAAGCACTTACCGGCGAAGCTATCCGAAACACCATTTTCTCTCTTATTTCTAGAGTATCTCATCACAATTACATACTACACCAAATTCTAGATTTTATTTATCCGCTCGTCCGAACCGACAATCACCCCGGTGTAATAGAAGAAGTCAACGAGCT
This sequence comes from Rutidosis leptorrhynchoides, assembly GCF_046630445.1. Lineage (NCBI taxonomy): Eukaryota > Viridiplantae > Streptophyta > Magnoliopsida > Asterales > Asteraceae > Rutidosis > Rutidosis leptorrhynchoides. The sequence continues at coordinate 268,082,226 of NC_092334.1, forward strand.
TCGCGCTCGGGTAGTGGCTTTGGAGAATATGGTGCGAAGGTTACAAACACCAGCAGCAGCACCAGCAGCAGAAACAGTACCACCATCAGCAACATAAACAGTACCATCACCACCACCAACAACAACATCCACATCCCACACCGCAACATCACAATATGTATCTCAAACATCAACGTCATACGCCCTGTAAATATCCAGGAATATCAACAACAACAAACGATGAAGTATTAATTCATAAACTTCATTGAAGAAATATCTCTGCGGCAGTTATGTAATCTCCAAAATCTTAGAGATTATTTAATTCTGACCGTAAATCGGATGAGTGAACGGAGATGGTAGAGTAGAAACTTTGATCGAAAATGGTGTACGATTTACAAGCTAGAATTGTTTTACCAACAACATCAACAGGACCGTAGCATCATCAACACAGTCAGTGCCGTCAGTATCGTCAGAATCAACAGCACCTGTAACATCACAAACTCTGTCAGTTCAAGAATCATTGTGGACATCATTACGAATCAACAACAAATATATTGTATCAACGAGTTATGAAGTATTAACTCATTTCCAATCGAAAGATTTATATGTATATTTTATATGTATAAATTTTTAAACCATAATAAATCTTCCCGTACTAAGCTATTATGTGTGAATCTTAACTACTCAGTTAATTCATATTACAAATATGCAATGATGTACGTCCTTCGTCCGCAACTTAACCATCGTTAATTACAATCTCTGTCTCAATTCAATAAAAAATCCAATTTATAATAAATCAAGTGTATTATTCGAATATATGTTTGATTTTACGCTTTCATCATCGATGTACTAGAAACTTTTTAAATAACATCATTCGTACCTTGCGAAGTTCACAAGAATTTCACGAAAACCAATAAATAACAAAGTAATGATTCATAATTTCAATATTATTGAAGAAATACTTATGCAATTTATAAAGTTTTAGGGATTACTCAATTCTAGTTCCAACCATAAAATAAATGAGTTTAATTTAATATTAACTCATTAAATCTATATTACATCTAAATAAAATATACACATATATTTTCATAAAGACTGTAATAAACTTCTTTTGTACAAAATATTAATTGTGAAAAATTTTTTAACGGGTAGGTAATACCCGAGAGATATATAAATTCACAATTAATATATTACATTTTTCGAAACTGATTCAGCAATCATCAACTATACTCCCTACTTTCACAACAATATCCATTCTTTCATATAAATCAAAACAATCATACTCATTCAAATTCAATTACATATTATGATTTTGAAATCGCATAATTCAATTCAAAATATAACCAGTATCATCACTCTTAGATTCCTATATCTTTCAAAGCTATACTTTGACTTCAAAACTGTGTTAGAACATCATATGTATTAACGATTACAATATGTGCTCAAACCCTTCGAAATTCCTGAAGACACTTCAACTAAGGAACAATCGAGATGATGATCCAACCACATGTTACCCACAGTTATACACCTGAAAAACTCTCAAAACCCAAGTCATAGTTCGACACGTATCCGTGTTAGACCCTTTGGCATTTACTATCTAAAATAACTTTTCAATTCCGTTTCAAAATAGACAGTTTTGTCACAGCTCCAGCAAGTCATCTTCGACTTCTCAATCAAAACAGTCTTATTATAACCTCGATAGATACGTTGCCCTTTCGCCAACGTTACCGGGGAATCGTTTATATTCACCACATTAGCAATAAACTTACCAACAACTTCATTGATCTTTGATTTTCCAAAAAAAAAATCATTATAATTATCGAAACCCTATCATATACTCATTCGTACCTTATAACAAGAATTGCCATACCAATTATTGAGAATCAGCAATCAGTATTTTGAAACCTCGCAGCATGTCTACATCAACAATTACATATACACACAACGTCTACCTCCAAGACTTACATTCTTTGAATGAGAAATTTCTGAAAAACACCCTAAACTGTGAACCAGTTCTCGAAATTTTGAAAAATGCTGATGAAGCAGCAAAAACTGTAAACGACCTTAACAGTAAAAAGTTGGATGATAAAGGATAGTATATTGGCAAAGCTCAGAAAAAGAGAAGCTTTGGAACTGGAAAACGGATTGAGCAAAGTATGAATGAGGCTGTGGACAAATCACAAAGGCTGAACCTGCCTTCAAAGAATCCAAATGATTCAGTACTTGCTGAAGTCATTAACGAATACCTTGCTCCTGACTCTAAACCCTTGCGGACAATATCCTTCATCATCCTCTGATATTAGACATTCTAAGATATCATCGTATCTTTCATTATGATAATGCTAAAAACGAACATATATTTCATAGCATTATTCCCCAAGAAAGACAAGATTTTAGTTGGTATTGTTCGATTTACAAGCAATATTCGTTTAAATATTAAAAAATGAAGACAAAAGGCAGATTCGACAAATTGAAGACAAAAAGGTCCAAAGAGCTAAAAAGTACAAGATACAACTAAAAAGGTTCAAAATATTGATGAGGAACGTCTCAAAATGACAAGAGTACAAGTTACAAGACGCAAAGTACACGATATAAAATAATACTCGAAGACGTCCGAAAATCCGGAACCGGGACCTAAGTCAAGAAGAAACGCCCGACGCAACGGACCAAAAATATCTAGTCTACTATGCACAAGAATATAATATAATATATATATAATTATATATAATTATATATTATTTTATATATTATTATTATATTACGTCGGCAAGAAGAAAACAAACCAATTTGGCTGGATCCAGGGTGGCCATGCGACTCGCATGGCCAAAGGCACAAATCCATGCGAGTCGCATGGAGTGAGATTGCTGGTCAGGTCCTATATAAAGCCAGTTTTGTGCCGAGTTTTAATCATCTTTTTTTTCTCTTCCTCTTCATACGTAAATATATTTATATTTATAATTTATATTTTAATTTTAATTATAATTCTAATAATAAGGGTATGTTAGCGAATGTTGTAAGGGTGTAAGTCGAAATTCTGTCCGTGTAACGCTACGCTATTTTTAATCATTGTAAGTTATGTTCAACCTTTTTATATTAATGTCTCGTAGCTAAGTTATTATTATGCTTATTTAAAACGAAGTAATCATGATGTTGGGCTAATTACTAAAATTGGGTAATTGGGCTTTGTACCATAATTGGGGTTTGGACAAAAGAACGACACTTGTGGAAACTAGACTATGGGCTATTAATGGGCTTTATATTTGTTTAACTAAATGAAAGTTTGTTAATGTTAATATAAAGATTTACAATTGGGCGTCCCTATAAATTACCATATACACTCGATCGGACACGATGGGCGGGGTATTTATATGTACGAATAATCGTTCATTTAACCGGACACGGGAATGGATTAATAGCCACTAGAATAATTAAAACAGGGGTGAAATTACATTCAAGGGTAATTGGTGTAATTGTTAACAAAGTAGTAAAACCTTGGTTTACACGCAGTCGATAACCTGGTGTATTCATTAAACAAAGTATTAAAACCTTGTTACAATTCGAATCCCCAATTAGTTGGAATATTTAACTTCGGGTATAATAATAATTTGACAAGGACACTTGCATTTTATATTTATGACTGATGGACTGTTATGGACAAAAACCAGACGGACATATTGAATAATCCAGGACAAAGGACAATTAACCCATGAGCATAAAACTAAAATCAACACGTCAAACATCATGATTACGGAAGTTTAAATAAGCATAATTCTTTTATTTCATATTTAATTTCCTTTATTTTATATTTAATTGCACTTCTAATTATCGCACTTTTATTTATTGTAATTTTATTTTATCGCACTTTTATTATTCGCAATTTCATTATCGTTATTTACTTTACGCTTTAATTTAAGTCTTGTATTTATTTTATATTTTACATTAGGTTTTAACTGCGACTAAAATCTTAAAATCGACAAACCGGTCATTAAACGGTAAAAACCCCCCTTTATAATAATAATATTACTTATATATATATTTGTATTTTTATAAAAGTAAACTAATATAGCGTTGAGCTTTGTTTAAAGATTTCCCTGTGGAACGAACCGGACTTACTAAAAACTACACTACTATACGATTAGGTACACTGCCTATAAGTGTTGTAGCAAGGTTTAAGTATATCCATTCTATAAATAAATAAATATCTTGTGTAAAATTGTATCGTATTAAATAGTATTTCCTAGTAAAATTAATAACTATTTTATATACACCTCGTTCGATACCAAGTATTTTTGGCGCCGCTGCCGGGGACATTCGCCAAAGCGAAACGCCATATTTTTAATTTTTAAGTTATAATTAGTTTTTGTAAAATTTATATTTTTAAAAAAATTAAAAAATATAAAAAAAAAAAAAGCTTTTAAAATCGAAAAAAAAAAAAAATATTTTAAGTATATTTTTAAGTTTTTCTTTTATTATAAAGTATTTTAAGTTTATTTTTAAGTTTTTATTTTAATTATATATATATATTTTATTTAAATTTAAAACAGAAAAAAAAAGAAAATAAAATATTAAATATTACGTGACCTGTCATTTGAACCAGTCCAATTGAACCAGTTCAGGGTGTCCATGCGACTCGCATGACCCACTCTCTTAAATCATGCGACTTGCATGAGGGGTCTGACAGGGCCACATCCAAACCCTAATTCAGCATTTATTACGGTTATTATTTAATTATTATTAATTAAACCCTAATATTTTTATTATTATTATAATTAAGTTTTTACTTTATTTTATTTATATTACTTTTAAACTAGTTTTATATATTATAAACTTAATACTTTTATTATAAAATATAAAAATAATATTTTTATAAAAATTATACTTTTTATAATTTTTTATAACTTTTATATTTTGTCCCTTTTTAATCGTTGTAGCGTAACTTTTGTATTTTTAACTCATATTTAATTTTAAACTTAGTTTTTGCTATAGTTATTTTTACTCCTATATTTTTAGGCTTTGCCGTAGAATTCCTTAAGTGCTTTTTCTTTAGACTAAGATTTAGGTGCTTTAGAATTTTGCGACGCCTTTTTAAGTTTTAGTTTCTTTTTAAGTTATTTCTATTTGGGATTTAGTTTTTCCCTGTAAGCTTTAATATTTTTAGACACCTTTTACTATGTACCAATTATCATTCCAATTAGTAATTTCAATTTGCGATTATAATTTTAAGTTAGTTGTAGTAATAAGGTTAGGTTAGTTAAGTATTTTTAAGTTTTTACAAGTTTCTTTTATTTTTCCGTCACCTTTTATTTTTCAACCATTTTTTCTTTTTCGACGAACTCTTTTTCTCTCTTATTTCTCGCCATTCTAGTTTTAGGACATAGATTTTTATTCTACTTCTTATCTAAATTTCTTAAAATTACGAAAATTTATTTTGAGTAGTTAAATTAATAGACATCAAAATTTTCTGGTTCGTAGTAATAGTTGGATTTGTACGTGGACCGGGTTATTGGAGCCAAACAGTCCTCAATTATATTGAGACCAAACGAATCCTGCCCCTCTGCTGCATCTTTTGGCTATTCGAAACGTGGGCAAAATCAGAAAAGTCTATTGATTGGATAACTTATTATAATTTTTCTTTCCTTTTAAAAACTAATAGGATATTCAGTGAATGCACCGAGCAAGACGTTCATCACCTTTTGTACGTTCACCACCTGTAACTCGATCAAGACATCGTTTAACAAATATAACCGCCGTTGATTTTTCTTTAGAATCGTCATTCAGTCGACCAAGTACTTCAGTTCAAATTTCTGATAATCCATTTTTTGAACCCAACCTCACAATTGAGAATCCAGAGAATATTCAGGAACGGTTCGTAGATCCTGAACCATTAAACTTTCCTCCGGAACCACCAATCATTCAAACAGAGATTGTTGAGGAACGAACTATTAAAACAGAATCATCTAGTGATACCGATTCAACAAATTCAATTATGGAGAATCTGGAACCTTTAAGTATGGAAGACCGAATGAGAGCTAAACGCACTGGCCAAGGTCACGCAATTACTCATCCAGACATTAATGCGCCAGATTATGAAATCAAAGGACAAATTCTACACATGGTGACTAATCAATGCCAATTTAGTGGTGCGCCGAAGGAAGATCCAAATGAACATCTACGTACCTTTAATAGGATTTGCACACTATTTAAAATACGAGAAGTGGAGGATGAACAGATATATCTCATGTTATTTCCCTGGACTTTAAAGGGAGAAGCCAAAGATTGGTTGGAATCGTTACCTGAAGGGGCGATTGATACATGGGACATTTTAGTTGACAAATTTCTTAAACAATTCTTTCCTGCATCTAAAGCCGTAAGACTTCAAGCAGAAATTGTTACGTTCACACAAAAGCCAAATGAAACTCTATATGAGGCGTGGACAAGATATGGAAAGTTATTAAGAGGATGTCCGCAACATGGTTTAGACACCTGTCAAATAGTACAAATATTCTACCGAGGATGCGACATCACTACAAGAAAAGACATAGATATAGCAGCTGGTGGTTCGATTATGAAGAAAACCGAAACTGATGCTTACAAAATTATTGATAACACTGCTTCCCACTCACATGAGTGGCACCAAGAAAAAGATATCATTAGATCATCTAAAGCAGCTAGAGCCGATTCTAGCCATGACTTAGATTCCATTTCCGCAAAGATAGATGCTTTCGAGAGACGAATGGAAAAGATGACTAAAGATATTCACTCAATACGAATTAGTTGTGAGCAGTGTGGAGGACCACATTTGACAAAAGATTGTCTCAGTATTGAATTAACAATGGAACAAAGAGAGAATATTTCATACATAAACCAAAGGCCTGGAAATAATTATCAGAATAATTATCAACCGCCAAGACCGATTTACAATCAAAACCAGAATTATAACCGAAATATTCCATACAACAACCAACAAGGTCCTAGCAATCAACAAGTATCCAATAATACTTATAATCAGCAAAGACCGAATTTTCAAAACAAACCACCACAACAAACCGATGATAAAAAACCGAATTTAGAAGATATGATGACAAAGCTAGTTGAAACTCAAACGCAGTTTTTCACATCTCAAAAACAAACCAATGAACAAAATGCTCAAGCATTTAGAAATCAACAAGCTTCTATTCAAAATCTGGAACAAGAAGTAAGTAACCTAGCAAGGTTAATAGGTGAAAGAAAACCGGGAAGTCTACCTAGCGATACAAATGCTAACCCCCGGAATGAAACAGCTAAAGCTATTACCACAAGAAGTGGTACAACACTTAAACCACCTGAAATACCTGTAACTTCTGATGAAGCCATTCCTACTCCACAAGAACCACAACCTGATCAAGATAAGGAAAAAGAACCGGTAGTTGAAAAGGTTAATGATAACACAGTTAAGGATAAACCTTATGTTAAACCATACCAACCACCACTTCCTTACCCGAGTAAAATGAAGAAAGAGAAACTTGAAGCCGAGCAATCCAAATTCTTGGATATGTTTAAACAGATAAATGTAAATCTTCCTTTCATTGATGTGATTTCAGGAATGCCTAGATATGCTAAATTCTTGAAAGATCTAATCACGAATAGAAAGAAAATGGAAGAACTCTCGGCTGTCACTATGAATGCAAATTGTTCAGCAGTGCTGTTGAATAAGATACCAGAAAAACTATCTGATCCAGGAAGTTTCACAATTCCATGTTTTCTGGGTAGTCTTAGTTCAATAGAAGCATTGGCAGACTTAGGTGCTAGTATAAATCTAATGCCGTATTCACTATACGCTAAACTAGACCTTGGAGAATTGAAACCAACCAGAATAAGCATACAACTAGCCGATAGATCAATAAAATATCCTAGAGGGATAATGGAGAACATGCTAGTTAAAGTTGGTACTTTAGTATTTCCAGTAGACTTTGTTGTTTTGGACATGGAAGAAGATTCTCAAGTTCCTCTCATATTAGGAAGACCATTCTTAAACACGGCTAAAGCAATGATAGACGTGTTCGGTAAGAAACTGACCCTAAGTATAGAGGATGAGAGTGTTATCTTTTCAGTGGATAGAGCCATGCAACAACCACAATCTGCAGATGATACATGTTATTATATTCAAACTATAGATGCACATGCAGAATTATTAGAAGAATTTCCAGAATTACAAGGAACAGGAGAATGTTCTTTAGGAGAAGGTAATGAACCAATTGATGAAGCTGAAATGTTAGCTACACTTATAGCTAATGGATATGAACCAACAACAGAAGAAATTCAAATGCTAAAAGAAGAAGACAGATATCGATATAAATCATCGATAGAAGAACCTCCGAAATTAGAGTTAAAGCCACTTCCAAACCATTTGGAATACGCTTATTTACATGGTGAATCTGAATTACCTGTAATAATATCGTCTTCTCTTACTGAAAATGAGAAATCACAACTCATTTCTGTGTTGAAAGCTCATAAACCAGCCATTGTATGGAAGATTCATGATATTAAAGGAATAAGTCCTTCGTATTGCACACATAAAATCCTTATGGAAGAAGGTCATAAAACGTATGTGCAATGCCAATGAAGACTAAATCCTAATATGCAAGATGTAGTTAAGAAAGAGATTATTAAACTGCTAGATGCAGGTTTGATATATCCAATTTCTGATAGTCCATGGGTAAGCCCAGTTCAATGCGTGCCTAAGAAGGGTGGCATGACTGTCATTACAAATGAGAAAAATGAGCTTATTCCTACTAGGACTGTAACAGGATGGCGTGTATGTATTGATTATAGAAAATTAAATGACGCCACCAGAAAAGATCACTTTCCCTTACCTTTCATAGATCAAATGTTGGAAAGATTAGCCGGAAATAGTTACTATTGTTTTCTAGATGGATTTTCCGGATATTTTCAAATTCCAATAGCACCCGAAGATCAAGAGAAAACCACATTCACGTGCCCTTATGGTACTTTTGCTTACAAACGCATGCCATTTGGACTTTGTAACGCCCCTGCAACCTTTCAAAGGTGTATGATGGCGATTTTTCACGACATGATAGAAGAATGCATGGAAGTATTCATGGATGACTTTTCAGTCTTCGGTGATACATTTAAATCATGTCTAGTTAATCTGGAACGAATGCTAATTAGATGCGAAAAATCAAATCTAGTACTTAATTGGGAGAAATGCCATTTCATGGTTAAAGAAGGCATCGTTCTTGGACATAAAATTTCAAAAGAAGGAATTGAAGTGGATAGAGCTAAAGTAGATGTAATTGCTAAACTTCCACATCCCACCAATGTTAGAGGAGTTAGGAGTTTTCTAGGGCATGCCGGTTTTTACCGACGTTTTATAAAAGATTTTTCTAAAATTGCCACTCCTATGAATAAACTCCTAGAAAAGGATGCGCCATTCATCTTTTCAGATGAGTGTATCAAATCTTTTAATATTCTTAAAGAGAAACTAACTAATGCACCGATCATGATAACACCAAATTGGAATCTACCATTTGAACTAATGTGCGATTCAAGTGATTTTGCAATGGGAGCCGTTTTAGGACAAAGGATTGAAAAACGATTTCAACCTATATATTATGCTAGTAAGACATTACAAGGAGCACAAACGAATTATACAACTACTGAAAAAGAACTCCTTGCTATTATCTTTGCTTTTGACAAATTTCGATCATATCTCGTTCTAGCAAAAACGGTGGTCTATACCGACCATTCTGCTCTTAGATACCTATTTTCAAAACAAGATGCTAAACCAAGATTAATCCGTTGGATCTTACTCTTACAAGAGTTTGATATTGAAATCCGAGATAAAAGAGGAGCAGAAAATCTAGCCGCTGATCATCTTTCTCGTCTTAAAAATCCCGAATTAGAAGTTCTAAATGAATCAGCCATACAAGACAACTTTCCTGATGAATATCTATTGAAGATAGATTATAAAGAAATCCCATGGTTTGCAGACTATGCAAACTACTTAGTTTGTGGATTCCTTGAAAAAGGATTATCGTACCAAAGACGAAAGAAATTCTTCAGTGATATAAAACACTATTTCTGGGAAGATCCACATCTGTTTAAAAGTTGTCCCGATGGAATAATACGCCGATGTGTATTTGGAGATGAAGCTAGTAAAATTTTAAACCATTGTCACACAGGACCAACAGGAGGGCATTATGGGCCTCAACTAACAGCAAGAAAAGTTTATGAAGCTGGATTCTATTGGCCTACAATTTACAAAGACGCACACCTTCTTTGCAAATCCTGTGATGCATGTCAAAGGGCCGGAAGAATAAGTCAACGTGATGAAATGCCACAAAATGTCATCCAAGTATGTGAAGTATTTGACATTTGGGGTATTGACTTTATGGGTCCATTTCCAAAATCTCATAATAATCTATATATACTCGTAGCCATTGATTATGTATCTAAATGGGCGGAAGCACAAGCTCTCCCAACTAACGATGCACGAGTTGTAGTCAACTTTTTAAAACGTCTTTTTGCAAGGTTTGGAACACCGAAAGCTTTAATAAGTGATCGGGGTACTCATTTCTGTAATAATCAACTTGAGAAAGTTCTTAAAAGATATGGAGTAACTCATAAAATCTCCACCGCATATCATCCACAAACAAGTGGACAAGTTGAAAATACCAACCGAGCCTTAAAACGTATTCTAGAGAAAACCGTAGGATCAAATCCGAAGGAATGGTCCATTAAATTGGAGGATGCACTCTGGGCTTTTAGAACAGCCTACAAAACTCCAATTGGAACCACACCTTTTAGACTTGTTTATGGAAAAGCATGTCATCTTCCAGTAGAAATTGAACACAAAGCATTTTGGGCTTTGAAGACATGTAATCTTGATTTACATGAAGCCGGACGTCTACGATTAAGTCAACTAAACGAATTAGAAGAATTACGACATGAAGCATACGAAAATTCGTTAATCTATAAAGAAAGAACGAAGAAATGGCATGATAAAAGAATCAGAAGTTCAAAAGAATTTAAAGAAGGAGACAGAGTTCTTCTTTTCAATTCACGATTCAAGCTATTTCCTGGAAAATTGAAATCAAGATGGTCTGGACCATTCATAGTCAAAAGAGTTTTCCCATACGGAACGATAGAATTAATAAATTCAAATGGGATTGAATTTAAAGTTAATGGTCACAGAGTTAAACATTACATACATGGTCCGATGGAAGTCGACAATGAAGTTAATCACAATTTCGACACCACAGCTAACTAAGTGTGGGGAGAATCAAGTCTTTAAAGGATAATATGTATTTCTGTTAGAGTTAGATTGTCTGTTTTCGTGTAGTTCTCGAAAATGGAACACGTATGGTCTTTCCCTAGCAGACCCTAAAGAACTAGTCTTCTCCCCCCATTCTGAATTTTTATTTTTTTTAGGTTTTTACAAAATGAAGACTGCCTGTGAACTAAACCATGGTCTAATGCTACACGCTTTGATCACTAAATGAAATAATGATATACTACCGAGTGAAATAGTATCAGTAATCAGAGAAAGAATGGACGGAGTTAGAAAAGGATCCAGATGCGAAGATAATAAGTTACAATTTGGTAAAGGAAAATCAAAATCCGCAGCGAAAAGAAGAGCACGACACCTAGAACGATGTCACAAATGCGGAAAATGGTCACATGGAGGTAAATGTTCAAATAATCAAACCTATTCAAATACCAAATTTGTTACTTTATGCAGAGACGGACCGTTCATATGTTTAGAAGAAAAGACAATGAATGCTCGAGGTTACGCCTATGCAGCCATGGAAAACCAATTAAACCGACTATCTTATGAATATAATAGATCATATAACTAAGAAATCTATTTCACAGGTATGACTGTACAGTTTTTATTTTTATTTTTATTTTTAACCTTTTGATAATAAACGCTAATTTGTTCGCTAAAAAGTATTAAATTGGTATTAAATAAAATTAGGTTTGGCGACCGAAATTATTGATATCATTCAAAAATTTATTACATCACTGCGAAATTTAACGTTTATTCTTAAGGTATAAATATCTTTAATCAATCAACCCAAAATATTTCAAAAATTCGTCATGAGTTAAATTAGGTCTTGGAACCGAAATTACTTTACCGAAAAGAGGGGCGCATATTTTTGATAATATTTGATTGATTAAAGTGGGATAAAAAGACAAAAAGATTTTTAAATAAATTTTTACAATGTTTTTAAAATTAATATTTAAACCTTAAATTAATATTGTAAACTTTATAAAAACAATATATTTAAAATTGTAAATATTTGAAAAATTAATATAAGTTTGGTATGAATTTATGAATTTTTAAATTAAGTTTGGTGTGAATTTTTAATTTTTAAAATATTAATTTTTAATTTTATGCATTTCAAATTTTAAGTTTGGTGTGAATTTTTAATAATAATTTTGAATTTTATATTTAAGTTGTGTGAATTTAAAAACAAAAATTTACTTTATCTCATTAAGTTAAGAATATGATTTTTAAAATTCGTCGTAAGTTGAAGACTAGGTCTTTGAACCGAAATTTGTGTTCTTGAGCAATTTGGGGCTTTTTGATATAAACAGGTTATGGCCGATTTTTGTCATGAATTGTTGCTAAATTAAGTAGTGTAACATGTTTAGGTAGTTAATTGATCCAAACTTTGAGCCTAAACATGTTTTTGAGAATTAAAGTGGACTTTTTAAGTCTAAAAATTCATGAACTTGGATAATTTGATATAAAGGCCATTTGAAACTTGTTTCATTGCTAGTAGTGATTATTTTGGCATGTTATTTAAGATAAATGCTTATGAACTTGATGTACATTTTTCGTATATGCTTATTTGACAAAGTGTAGACTTGACAAAAATATGAAAATGAGCACTAGTTTGATTTGAATGCAATGTAACAAGTGTTTAATTGTTATAATAATTATTGCTGACATGTTTAAGAGTTTAAATGTGATAAAACATTGTACACATTTTCGTATGTAAAAGTGTAGAATTGTTATTGTTAAGAAAATGTGTATAAAATGTTTTATGAATTGAACATGTCATCATAATTGTTTCAAGTTATTATTTTGCTAACACTAATGCATATTTGGATGCACAATTTTTGTGTTTAATGTGTTTTACAGAGAGCCGATACTGGAGGTTCAGGAGCATCATCGTCCAGGCAACCAGAGCCCGAACCGGAAATGTTTCACGAACAAGAACAACATATGCAACAAGAAGAAGAAGAACAGGAGGAGCAACATATTCCGTATCACGATCAAGATCAATTATTCATGAATCAGTTTCGTCAATTCGCTCCACATCAAAGGATTCTGAGCTTAGACATTAATGAAGATCAGTTACACCCAAATCTGAGATTTGATCGATGTTGGATAGAGTATCCAGATTATCAAAAGAACATGCACATTCTCTACTTTAAGGTTGTTGAAATGCCAAGGGCAATTGACTGGGTACCTTTGGAAACAGTTAACCTTGCCGAACCGATTCGGGAATTATTGGTGCAAAGGTATGGTAATTCTCAGTTTAACGATTGGATGCGCCTATTTTCCATTCGTAGAACCATATATAGGGAATGGTGTATAGAATTACTTAGTACTATTAAGTTAAACAGTGATGTTAGGAGGATAGATGATAGAAGCTTTATTAGATTTCTGTTAGGTGGACGAATGTACAGAATGTCCATGATAGATTTAGCCAGGGCCTTACAGATTTACACCCCTGCTGAACTTTTGAGCCCCGACTGTAATAGCCTGATTGCCCAAGGAGAAAGGGTAGATAGGGAATTTGATATTAACGCCATCTGGAGGCGTATGTCCCACTTTAATGAATTTCACGCCAGTGGAAATCATACATACTTAGATATAGACAGAGCTGAACTCCGGGTGATTCATAGATTCTTAGCAAACACAATTACACAAAGGGGAAGAAATAAGGAGAAATTGACCGTAAACGATTTGTTCTACCTCAAGTGTATTAGAGACCCGAGGAGTTTCGTTAACATTCCCTATTGTGTTGGTTATTATCTCGCTAATGTAGTTTCGGGGATGAAATCGGGGAGTATTATAGGTGGTGGTATTTTCATTACTCTCATTGGAGAGTATCTAGGTGTAGATAAGCACCAAGGGGGTCCACTGAACGAAATAGAGGACGGAGGTGAAACTATAAGTTCAAACCTTTATCACGGTGCAAGGGTATTATTGATGAGACGTGGTCGGGTATATCGATACGAGGGACCTCAGCGACAGGTAGAAAGAGGTTCGGATGATGAAATGGAAGAGGCGAACAACATTATAGGAGTTGTTCGGGAGACTGCTCTTGATTTAGGCGTTCGTATGGAGGATGAATACATGACGAACTATGATAGGCATATGCAGTACGAGGCATGGCAACGTCGGAATGACTACGAGCATTCCCGGCAACGAGAGCATGGCCGATGGGATTATCATCAGCGCCAAATTATAAGCCAGTTGCAGCCTGGCGAGATGTATTATCCGACCCGACCCGCATACTATCCCGCACATCAGCCAGAAATGAGACCACCCTATGATTCATATGATTATGACGCAGCATACCAGTTCACCTATAATCAGCCATGGAACCCGGACGCGAACATGAATTGGGATCCATATCCTAATTTTCCTCCTAACCCACCTCCTGATCAGTAGAGATAAGTTGGTAATTTATATTTTTATTATTTTAAACACTTAACATTTTTATTACGTTTATGTAATGTTTGATATTCTTATTATTATTGTGTACTAATATTTTTCTTATAGTTTGAAAGTGGGATGCCAAAGTTCCATTTCAAATTGCATGTATGATTATATTTGTATTGTATGTATTCTCTTTTATGCACAAAACAGGGTAAAACAACGCGTTTTGAAAGACTGGCATTAAGTTCAGCAAAAGCAAGTAATTTTGACGACAATGATGAAAAATGTATGTGAAATAACAACAAGACGGAATGAACAAATGACGTGCACCATTTATCATTCAGCAAACAAACGCCAATATATTTGGAAACTTTGGTAAAAATTTAATCATTTTCACACAAATCACCCTCAATAATTTAAATTGTTACTGATTTCTTGCAAATGAGGGCATTGCAAGATCTTAAGTGTGGGAAGGGGTTAAATTCTTTCGGATTTTAAAAATTTTTATATTAAACACTTGGTTACCATTAAAAATACTAGTAAAGCAGTAGTTGTATTAGAATCTAGTGCTCTCTGATAAAAAAAAGAACAGCCCTAGTCTTATATACTGACTACCCAATTCTAGTAAAATTTTTGAAAATTTTCAATTAAATGAATTCAAAATCATGTTTATACATATTTATGAACGATAAAACTAGGTTTTAACACCGAAATTATTGTTACCTCGGAAAGGACATAAATTGAGAAACAAACTAAAATGTTAAAATTCATTTAAAATGGAATAGAGGACGATAAAAAGGAAAATAAAAGCCAAGTGTGGGAAAATTTACCGAATTATTTTAAACATATATCTGTAACAAATAACTGAAAATACTTTTGCTTTGGACTAAACTAAACTGTTTTACCCAATGAAAGAAAAGAAGAGATGGATCTACTCGATGAATCAATTCCATCATTAAAAGGAAGTAAAGTCTTCCGAAAAAGACACGCGCTTCTTGATTTAGGTCATGAAGTTGTCGTCTAGACCAGCTGTAGGTTGACGAAAAATCTAGAAAAGTCATCTCTAAAATCAGGAGGAAATCCACGGACCTCAGCATTAAACAGGGTCGCCAAGTGGTCAGATTTATCCTAACCATGAGAAGGATTTATCTCGTACAATTGGGGGGCACCATGCAAATTAGCTTGATAAGACTAATGAATCAGATCCCCAGAAAGGATAATCTCCTTAAAGATTAAAAATCAGCTTTTAAGACTGATATTACTCAATCCTAGAGATTGACCTTAAAGATTGAGAATTCAAACTCATGGAATTCAATGATATCTAAACTCGAGCTTAAACGAGAAAATATTTTGATCAAAATTATAAACCGATTTGTTTTCTGAAAACCCTATTTTCAATGCGTTCATTACCATTGAATGTAAAATCCTAGGAATTCACCTGGAATTCATTAGGTCACCTGAACTAAATCGGGTGTCAACCGTAAGAACGGTGGTTGCATAGTTGAGACGACCCGACCCAATCCATAGGGACGAATACAATAACATATGATAACATTGCGAGGTACTTGACCTCTATATGATACATTTTACAAACGTTGCATTTATTCTTAAAAGGCAAACTATCATTACATCAATATTTGACATTTTCGTCTAACATTTCATAATATCCAAATGACCTAATCTGTCATTTACTTATTTATATTCTCTATTGAACTCCAATGACTCGAATGCAACGTCTTTGTATCATGGCTTAAAAGGTCCCAAGTAGTATCCTTAACATGAGCTAATGCACAGCGGAAGACTTAATTCATACCTGAGAATAACATGCTTTAAAACGTCAACATAAAGTTGGTGAGATATATAGGTTTGATGCTAGCAGCGTTATAACAATGGAACACAAGATTTCATATATAAACATTTTAATAAAAATATTCTAAGTGGTTGAGCACTTGGTAACCATACTTAACATTTAATCACGTCGCATATTCCCTTTATTATGAAATCTTACTACACCGTACCAAGGTGTAGTCACGAAGCGAAGTACTGTGCAACCGTTGAATACTGGTCGTCCAGTCCGGTTGGGGTTGTCAGGCCCGATAGATCTATCAACAGGATTCGCGTTTACAATACCGCTGTAAATAGTAGTTACCAAGCTACAGGGAAGTATGCCAGTGGTACAACTCAACGTAGAATATATTTTTCAGTTACTTGTGTCCATATCGTAAAACATAAAATACATGTATTCTCATCCCGAAATGTTTAAAGTTTAAAAGTGGGACTATATACTCACTTTTGTCTTGAAGATATGTAATTTCGACTTGGTCTCCGATTGATATCACGAACCTATCCATATATAATATATCAATACCTTTTCTTTTTAAACAATCGTCACATATATATACTTATAATACTTTTAATACTTTTAATAATTCCTTAGTCCGTAGTTAGCAGTCCGATGTTAGTAATTCAATTTTAATGGTTCATATTTAGTTGTTTAATAAACCCCCAATGAAATAAATAAAACCCCCATCGTATATGTATTGGTCGAGATTAATCTTGACCCATGGTACCGGTGTTGTCAAATGACGTGTTGCGTACATAAAGTACCGGTGTTGTCAAATGACGTGTTGCGTACAATCATGGGATCTTATGATTAATCTTCTCGTATTGTTTACGGGTGATCCTGAACCATATAAAATTAAATTATGAGTACATATGTATAAAATATCATGTTACTTTAGGAAGATGTGATTTATTTAATTTTCTCCAATTATTTTCGTGGCTAAACTAGTCTTGGATATCCGATTTTGTTTTGGTCATAATTTCTTCGTTACAACTCCGTTTTCGTTGATTCAACTTTCCACTTCCTTGGATCGAGTCCCTCTTTAAGAATATGAACTGTAAATACCTTAGTTTGTATTCGAAATCATAGGTCATAGGTCAAATTTTGGTGAAACTTATGAAGTTAATCATTTTTGTTACAAAAACATCATTTAATGACCATTTTTCTAAAAATACTTATACTATGAATTAAATCATGAAATTTTTATGTGTTAACATATTCATAAGAAATATCATTTTTCCCGAATATAAACCTCCAATTCAAAGTTCAAGATGGTTTTTAATTATCCAACCCAAAACAGCCCCCGGTTGCACTCCGACGTCATAAAAACAGTTTTTTAAGGTATTCTTTGAAAAACCAAGTTATACCTTGTTAAATTAGCATATATTTAAGTTATATTACAGGTCTTGAAGTATTTTAAAAGTTAAGTTAGAAGGATCTATTTAGTTTGCAAACAAGTTTGAAATCATTCAAACTATGTTTTTGTTTTTAAAATTGTATACCATACAATAAGATAGCTATATATATATGAATCGAATAAGGTTATGAACAAAGTTACTACCTCAAGTTACTTGGACAAGATTGCTGTAAAATAGGAGTAAAAACCTAGAACCAAAAGAGTGATGAAATTGGATGAAAGATTGGAAGCAACTTAAGACATAAACTTGAATTGAAAGTTGTATTTTTGTAGTGTTTTTGTTGATCTTTTTATGGTGGTGTTTAAGGTGATTCTTGAGAGGATTTTTGCTGGATTTCTTATAGAGACATGAGGCTAGTAAGTGTGTGTGTTTAGCTAGAGAAATGATGTTCCAAAAATTGAAAATGGATGCATGTATTTAAGTCTTTAAAAGTGATTAAATACATTATATATACGATATATGTATAAACATTATAGGTCGTAAGTATTTATGTCAAATAACGTTACGTATAGTTATCGTTTTGAAAGCTTAAGTTAGTAGTTTCAAAATATACTTATAACTTATTGTTATTAATACAAAATGAGATATTTAAACATCCTTAAATCATGTTAAATATGTATATATACATATATATACACAAACATATAATTAACAAATATTGTATAGTTCGTGATATCATCGGTCAAACTAGACGGTTAAACGTTATGTAAAACTCTTTTCAAAATCATAAATCTCAACAATTTAGATTGCTTATCATGTTGGTAAGTTTTAATTTATGTAAATATTAATCTTATAAGTGTAAAACGATCGGAAAAATCCGGGTCGTTACAATAGTGGTCAAAGACAGGACCTTGTGCCAGACCGAAAAATTATAAGGGTGAGCTTTACTATTGCTCCTACCAAGGATAGTAATTGCGTCCGACACGTTATAGACCATAATCAAAAGCATGTCACGGGACATTGCCTTAACAGTTGCTTGTTCAACGCTTTCCTTTACAACCGGACGGTAGTTTGCCGAAAGGTAATATACGGAACAAGTAAACTGAACGTGTTGCTTTCCAAATACAAGGTTAGCAAGTGGGTGACACAAAACCGCAAGTTTTGAGCTAAAATTTTCAAATCTGAAACCCACCAAACCCACAAAAATATTTTGCAAACACCGGTAAAGGGTTATTCCGGAAAACTTATCTAGGGTAAAAACTAGATTTAATTTTCAAAAGATCAAATGTTTTCATAAAGATCCAATTTCCTTAATGGATCTAAATTTTTATAGTCATGTGGGACTGTAAACCACATCGTTACTACCATTGTTCATACCGCCGTATTGAAATCACTGATGTACAAAGTGTGAAGAATAAAGAAGTGATTCTAGTATTTCAAGACAATATTGCTTGAGGACAAGCAACGCTCAAGTGTGGGAATATTTGATAATGCTAAAAACGAACATATATTTCATAGCATTATTCCCCAAGAAAGACAAGATTTTAGTTGGTATTGTTCGATTTACAAGCAATATTCGTTTAAATATTAAAAAGTGAAGACAAAAGGCAGATTCGACAAATTGAAGACAAAAAGGTCCAAAGAGCTAAAAAGTACAAGATACAACTAAAAAGGTTCAAAATATTGATGAGGAACGTCTCAAAATGACAAGAGTACAAGTTACAAGACGCAAAGTACACGATATAAAATAATACTCGAAGACGTCCGAAAATCCGGAACCGGGACCTAAGTCAAGAAGAAACGCCCGACGCAACGGACCAAAAATATCTAGTCTACTATGCACAAGAATATAATATAATATATATATAATTATATATAATTATATATTATTTTATATATTATTATTATATTACGTCGGCAAGAAGAAAACAAACTAATTTGGCTGGATCCAGGGTGGCCATGCGACTCGCATGGCCAAAGGCACAAATCTATGCGAGTCGCATGGAGTGAGATTGCTGGTCAGGTCCTATATAAAGCCAGTTTTGTGCCGAGTTTTAATCATCTTTTTTTTCTCTTCCTCTTCATACGTAAATATATTTATATTTATAATTTATATTTTAATTTTAATTATAATTCTAATAATAAGGGTATGTTAGCGAATGTTGTAAGGGTGTAAGTCGAAATTCTGTCCGTGTAACGCTACGCTATTTTTAATCATTGTAAGTTATGTTCAACCTTTTTATATTAATGTCTCGTAGCTAAGTTATTATTATGCTTATTTAAAACGAAGTAATCATGATGTTGGGCTAATTACTAAAATTGGGTAATTGGGCTTTGTACCATAATTGGGGTTTGGACAAAAGAACGACACTTGTGGAAACTAGACTATGGGCTATTAATGGGCTTTATATTTGTTTAACTAAATGAAAGTTTGTTAATGTTAATATAAAGATTTACAATTGGGCGTCCCTATAAATTACCATATACACTCGATCGGACACGATGGGCGGGGTATTTATATGTACGAATAATCGTTCATTTAACCGGACACGGGAATGGATTAATAGCCACTAGAATAATTAAAACAGGGGTGAAATTACATTCAAGGGTAATTGGTGTAATTGTTAACAAAGTAGTAAAACCTTGGTTTACACGCAGTCGATAACCTGGTGTATTCATTAAACAAAGTATTAAAACCTTGTTACAATTCGAATCCCCAATTAGTTGGAATATTTAACTTCGGGTATAATAATAATTTGACAAGGACACTTGCATTTTATATTTATGACTGATGGACTGTTATGGACAAAAACCAGACGGACATATTGAATAATCCAGGACAAAGGACAATTAACCCATGAGCATAAAACTAAAATCAACACGTCAAACATCATGATTACGGAAGTTTAAATAAGCATAATTCTTTTATTTCATATTTAATTTCCTTTATTTTATATTTAATTGCACTTCTAATTATCGCACTTTTATTTATTGTAATTTTATTTTATCGCACTTTTATTATTCGCAATTTCATTATCGTTATTTACTTTACGCTTTAATTTAAGTCTTGTATTTATTTTATATTTTACATTAGGTTTTAACTGCGACTAAAATCTTAAAATCGACAAACCGGTCATTAAACGGTAAAAACCCCCCTTTATAATAATAATATTACTTATATATATATTTGTATTTTTATAAAAGTAAACTAATATAGCGTTGAGCTTTGTTTAAAGATTTCCCTGTGGAACGAACCGGACTTACTAAAAACTACACTACTATACGATTAGGTACACTGCCTATAAGTGTTGTAGCAAGGTTTAAGTATATCCATTCTATAAATAAATAAATATCTTGTGTAAAATTGTATCGTATTAAATAGTATTTCCTAGTAAAATTAATAACTATTTTATATACACCTCGTTCGACATCACATTATAAATATCATCCATACTTCTGAAGATATTTTTATAATTATTCTTATCTGAAATCATTTACCTCTTCGCGCTATCTGTATTATATCATAAAAGAAACTATTTTAGTTTCTAAATTCTGAAACATTCGAGTTTAAAATAGGAATATTCTTGAAGAAGTGTTGGGAGCTGAAGCATGAGTTAGTATAATATAATGACACTTGATCAACGTGATTATATTACAGTAATTCATGCTGAGTTTCTAAATGAAATATGATGATTCACAGATCATAACGTCATCATGTGCTATGTTACACGACTCTTGTATTCTCTTTGATCTCTAAATATCAAGAAAATATTTCTTGATGATTCGGCCTTTTTCGAGGTATTCTGATAATTTGACAAGTCAAGATCGTGTCATTACAATTTCCTTCCTAGAACCTTAACAATGTTCATTCCAAAATTTATATCTGCGAATTCTGGACCATTACAAGCGGTGCTTAATCGCAAGAAGAAGAAACGGAAGGACAAAGCTCCGAACTAGAAATGGGAGTATAAATCATAGCAAATAGAAGAGAGCATTAACTGTGGATGACAATGATTATAGAAGAAGCAAGGACTTTGAAATATAAGGGAAGATATAAAACCCAACAACAACTCAGAAATCACAAACCGTATATATCAATGCATATAGCAATATAAAGACACGGGAGAACTAAAAACACTATAAAACCAAGAGTATAGTAGAAGTAAATAGATTCTTCCGGAGGCAGATAAAAAAGAAGAGCGACAGATATGAAAGTGAGGAGTTTATCAAGAATCAGCACTGGATGAAGCATATTGACAAACACTTTAAAATATGAGTTGAGAAGGTGTGAGTTGTAAGAAAACAAATGAGGTGGATTTATAGTGAAATATCCGACAGAGAAATCAAAATGGATTATCGCATTAATTCGAAGAGGATCATAATTTCCTTAATCGCCGAATAATCAAATCCAATATAGATTACAAAGATTTTCTTTTCGGAGATCAATCGTGATGACGTCAAAAGATACGACGAATCACTATTATCTTATTTCATTCATTTACGATAACTTCACTCATACGCTTCGAGTAATCGAATTATTTTATCCATTCTTCTTGAACATGATAAAACTCTATAATTGTTATAATAACATTCTCATTGTTAGTCATGACGACCTCTATCAAATTTCGGGGACGAAATTTCTTTAACGGGTAGGTACTGTGACGACCCAAAAATTTCCGACCAAATTTAAACTTTAATCTTTATATTATTCAGACACGATAAGCAAAGTTTATTAAGTTAAATCTCAAGAATTTTAAACTGTGTTCATACATTCATTATAACCTCGACCAAATTCCGACGATTCACGAAACGTTATATATAAATAGATATGTATATGTATATATATATTATAACTTGAGAATATTAATAAAGTATTAAACGTATAATACTTTACACGAATGTATTTGTTTCAATATGATTTTCGACGAAAAAAAATATATTAAATGATTGAATTATCAGAAACATTGAATTATGATTACAAGTCTCTGTTGAGAGGTCCACTATGATTTGAGAAAATCTATTCCTCTTAACGAAATTCAGAATAATTTGTAAAGCTATTTATAAATAAAAACAAAAAGTGTCATTTACGAAAGTTAGACAAAAGTTAGTGGAGAATTAGTTTCCATAATATTCTATTAATCTATTTTCAAACGTACAAAGACGTTTTCAGTTTAAAAACAACTTTATTATTAAAACGTATATAACTTTTATAAATATCTAGAATCACTTTTGACAACTCATTACTTAACCAGTATAATAAATATAACGATATTTATATTTTATTTCATTAAATATATATAACGATTTAAATTAATATTATATATATTTATACGCGTATTATACATACATAGTGTTTTATACTTTTACTATAGTTTAACTTTACCTTTACTTTAAATTAACTTTAATAATTCATACTTTAATAATTCACTTTAATAATTCATACTTTAATAATTCATACTTTAAAAATTCACTTTAATAATTCATACTTTAATAATTCACTTTTATAATTCAAAAATCTATTATAAATAGAATTTAATAGTTTTCATTATTTCATAGAAACTTGAAAATATATTTCTCTAAACTCTCTCAATTGATATATATATATATATATATATATATATATATATATATATATATATATATATATATATATATATATATATATATTTGCTCTGTATTATTTCAAGATGTTAATAGTATACATAAAATATTACGACGGAGTGCTGTCCGAGTGATTTCAAAATAGTTTTTTTGAATGAGTCGAAGCTAAGGAAATTATGGGTTATAGCTATGGAGGTGATGGGTATGGTTCATGGGTATGCTCGTGAGGTCAATCTAGTGTTTATCATCTCCGTTGCGTCTACGTACTTTCCTGCAATATTGAATCTCAATATTGATACGTTCGTGAATTCGAGGCCAACCTTGCACTTATTAAATGACGTTATATGTATTTTTACTATGAAATACAGTATTGTGAGTTTCATTACTCCCTTTTTATATATATTTTTGGGCTGAGAATACATGCGATGTTTTATAAATGTTTTACGAAATAGGCACAAGTACTAAAACTAATTCTATGTGGGTTTAAACCAGAAATATACCCTTAGCTTAGTAACATTAAACTACTTGTCTATGTACGGTAGGCGCGAATCCTAAAGATAGATCTATTGGGCCTGACAAACCCCATCCTGACTATGGGATGCTTTAGTACTTCGAAGTTATTTTAAACACACCTGATCTGGTGTACTTCAGAGGGTAAAACATGAACGTTAAGGCTTGTTACCGGGTGCCTACAACTTATAGAATACTTTTATACACTTGCGAGTGTACATATATTTATAAACGGAAATCTTGTGGTCTATTAATATATTGAAATGATTGTTATGATAAACCTGTGAACTCACCAACCTTTTGGTTGACACTTTAAAGCATGTTTATTCTCAGGTATTAAAGAAATCTTCCGCTATGCATTAGCTCATTTTAAGGATATTACTTGGAGTCATTCATGGCATATTTTGAAAGACGTTGCATTCGAGTCATTGAGTTCATCAAGGTTATTATTAAGCCAATTATAGTTGGATGTATTATGAAATGGTGTGCATGCCGTCAACTTTCGTTGTAAAGAAAGTTTGTCTTTTAAAAACGAATGCAATGTTTGTAAAATGTATCATATATAGGTCAAATACCTCGCGATGTAATCAACTATTGTGAATCGTTTATAATGTATATGAACGGGTCCTTTCAGATTATGTGCACAGCATTCCGGTTATAGAACTATAGTTGGACGGATTATGCGACAAGGGTATTATTGGCAGTCAATTTACAAAGATACAACAGACGTAATTAAGACATGTGATGCCTGCCAGCAGCATGGAACCGTACAGCGTTTACCCAAGTATGATTTAATTTCAGTATCATCGGCATGGCCATTTTGTAAATGGGCTATTGACATAGTAGGCCCCTTCCCAAGAAGTGTAGGAAATGCAAAATTTTTGGTTGTTGCAATTGATTTCTTCAGCAAGTGGGTTGAGGCGAAGGTATTAGCTAAAATAACTGGTGAGAATATCAAGAAATTCGTGTGGAGCGATATCGTGTGCAGATATGGATTACCGAATGAAATTGTCAGTGACAATGGAAAATAGTTTGCAGATAACCCCTTCAGAAGTTGGTGTGAAGAACTAAATATCAAACAAACATTTACCTCAGTTGCCCACCCATAGGCCAATGGGCAGGTCGAAGTGACAAATAAAGAAATTGTAGCCAACATAAAGGCTAGGTTGGGTTTGAGTCAGACTAAGTGGGTAGATGAAGTGCCAAATGTATTGTGGGCTCACCGCACAACGCCAAAATGGAGCACGGGTGAAACACCATTCAGTTTGGTATATGGCACTGAGGCAGTGATACCAGCTGAAATCCGTGTACCAACACAAAGGATTTTGGCATTTGATACAGAAAATAATTCATCCATCTTACGTGAAAACTTGAATTTATTGGAAGAAAGGCAAATCATGGCCGCCATCCGTTAAGAGGATGCAAAACAGAAAATGGCAAAATATTATAACAAGCGGGTCAGATATGTGCAGTTCAAGGAGGGGGACCTAGTGTTAAGAGATAATGAGGCGAGTAGGCAAGAAAAACAAGGGAAGTTGGGGCCACGATGGTAAGGCCCATACAAAATTACAAAGGCACATCCTAATGGGTCATATACCCTTTCAGCGCCCTCCTGTGAAGAAATTCCACGAACATAGAATGCAATGAATTTAAAGAAATTTTATGCGTAGTATTGCATGTTCGAATAGCTTGATCAACTATTTAGAGCATGAGATGCAATCATAAATGTAAAAATTTCTTTAAAGAAATAAGAATTCAGAAATATTTCTTATGACATACTATTCATAATTTTTATCCGGCCAAGGATTTTATATCAGATGTCACAACACAGTGTGACATCCCTGCCCACAAAAGAGAAGTTTTTTCCTCGGTGGCAGAAGTTCAATCATAAACAAAAGGTTGAAATGGCAGTGGATAAATGTAGAAATCCACTGAACATCCAGACAATAGAATGTATCTACGACCGTCATGACGTAAAAATTATACAAACAGTATATGACTAGTCATAATTTTGATTGTTCAAATCAAACATGTAAAGCTTTGACAAAATTATCAGCAAAGTAAAAAACATTTATATACATTATATAATTTACAGATAACACAAGCAATACAGATTATAACTTCAAATTTAGAACATCGTCTACCGATGTAGCAGCATTATTACACAAATTCTCTAAATCAGGAAAAGACAGATGTTCTATTTCATCACCAAGCATTTTAACTCTATCTTCTACATTTGGCTTCAATTGAGATATAAGAGATTCCGGCAATGACTTTGGAAAATTAGGTATATCATTTTTCAATCTCTCAAGAAACCGTATCCGGTCAGCGTCCAGAGCAACAGTTATAAATTCGTTGAACGGCTTAGTTAACTTCTTAGAAGTGAAAGCATTCTTCACAATTTTTGGAATACCTTCCATCAGACGCCTGGTCTCACCCTTGCTTAACTCTAGTTATTCCTTCAACGATGTTTTAGATTGAGTTAAGGACATTTCAGACCGAGTTACAGTATCAATTTTATGCAGATACCATTTTTCCTTTGTTGCCATTTGAACATAGCGCGCCTCTGCAGCATTTTTAGCGGTAACAGCAGCCTCTAGTTCAAGTTGGGCAATTTTTAGTGCCTCTGCTTCTTTTTCAATTTTTTCCGATTTGTCACGATGTATTTGATCAGAGCGCTCCAAACGCTTCAAATTATTGAATTCAGATGCAATATTCCAAATAATGCCCTGTGCTTGACATTTTTGAGCATCACCATCAGATAAACTCTCAAAGAATTTAATAAGTGAAGGCGACAACATCGCTTCAAGATACTTCATAAAATCCTCATAATTACCAGGAGGACCAGCTAAGAGAGTTGTTAAACCAGTAGTATCTAAGTTGGGAATGCTTATTTGTGAACTGCTTTCCCCTATTCTGCTACGCTGGGCTGGAGGCGAAGGAGCAAGTTTCTTCTGTGCTTCTTCTCTCGCTGCTAGGGCTGAATTAAAATAACAGTTGTTATTCAAGAACTTTTTCCAATCCCGAAAAGAAGATTCACAATTCAATATTGCATATTTATCAGGATCAACATTATAATAGCCACCATTGCTA
The DNA here is from genome assembly GCF_046630445.1 of Rutidosis leptorrhynchoides. Classification (NCBI taxonomy): domain Eukaryota; kingdom Viridiplantae; phylum Streptophyta; class Magnoliopsida; order Asterales; family Asteraceae; genus Rutidosis; species Rutidosis leptorrhynchoides. The sequence goes on from NC_092334.1 coordinate 268,109,290, forward strand.
GGCATATGGAAAAAGCAATAAAGGTTTTCTTCTGCTATTGATTCAAAAGAGAAGTTACCATCAGCACGGCATTTCCTCGAATTTGCTCGATTTAAAGGAGCATCATCCTCATCTTCAAGCTCATTTTCACACAAACTATTTTCGAGCGTCTGATCAGCCAATTTTTCAGATCTAAATTGTAGAAGATCATTAAATCTGGTGTAACGCAGAGCAGCGAGCGGAGTAATCACTAAAAAACATAAGAACACAGTAATTATTATTTATTATACAGATAATAACAATAGATAACCAAATCTTAATCAAATTATACCTTTATTTTTCACCATAACAATGGCATAACCGCGTGTTTCTGCATCCCATTCAGCATTAAGGGAGCATAGAGAGAGCATATGTTCTGGATAACGACGGTTTGGAATCTTCTCTTTTTTAATCACATTTAATACTTTTCGTTCTTCAGATGTTAACCTTGGATGAATAACTTTGGGAGGATCAAGCGATGTATGCCAATAGCTAGCTTGCAGGCACTCATTGGGGATAACTTCGCTATTAATAAAGAAGAATGTACTCTGCCAATTCTCATTTGTCTCACCAGAATTAAGCAAAAACCCATCCAAAGTAAGACAAAACCATCCTTTATCATAACATTTTATGGTTTCAAGATTAGAAAAAATACGAACAGAAGGGGTAATATCTCGAGCCATACAATACATCTCGAACAACATGATCTTACGAATGGACATAGGCTCAAATTGTCCAACGCTAACACCATAAAAGCAGCAAACATCTAGGTAAAATTTGGTAAAAGGAATACGAAGGTGCGAAAAGTACAAAGCACGGCCGTAAATAGCAACCTTTCTAATAGGAGGGTGACAGGCACGATCATGTGAGCATGGAACAATAGCATCGGCACCAAAAAATTTGGGAAAAGCAATTCTGACACGATCGAGGTACATCGAAGAAATTCTGCTTGGAACATCTTCAACATTATAAATAGCCATTGATTAAGAAGTTAAGAAAGGAATTTTATGACAGAAGTTTAAGGTAGATGAAGGGAATAAATTTAGATTAAAGTAAATATGATACAGTAAAAGATTGGGTTTTAAATAGCAAACAGAAGATGAACAGTGGACGGTTAATCGCATGGTTGATGTACTCCCACGTGTCGGATGTACATAAACGCGGGAGAAGTAAATTTAATTGAAAATGAAATTCAAATTTCAAAAAAGTACTTTCTGCAGGTCATGATCAAAAAAGTAACTGACATAGCAAAAAAAAGTTTGGCTACAGCAGATTCCTGTTCCCGAGGAAAAGGCATTACTTATTTTTTAGTTTAATGACTTTATTTTTTACAAAAATAAAGATATTAAACTGGGGGGACTTAATGGTGTATCCTAGGAGATACACACATAAAAACACCATTTTTATACAGAAAACTCGATAAAAAAAAGACATAATGAAATTTGGCAGTTTTCAAAGTTTGCCGCCCAGCGTTCAGCAGGCCGCCCAACGTCAAGCGTAAGCCCTGCAGGCAGCTTCTATGCATAAGCCCTTTAACTCAGCGCGTGAACAGAACGCAGCTACGTCAGCACACACCACCGACATTCCGGATACTTCACGTAACAGAGCCATTCAGTAATTGACACGTGTATCCCGTGAATTTCGGACATTCTACGCCTATAAATAGAACCCATGGGTCACCACATTGGGGATCATCATCATTCTGATCTGAACTTTAGTTAGAGAGAAGTACACTTTCTCTCACACACAGTTCTTTCTCACTCTAAAACAACATTAGCCGCTTAGCAGCAATGCGCTACACGGATCAATTTCAGATTGATCCACAGATTGATTGAGGCAACCCCACAGATCTTATATCTGTGTCCCGGGTCTGCAGAGATTATTTCTCGAGGGCAAACAACAATCAACAGTATACGCCACACGCTGAGCAGCTAGTTTTCTGTACTAGTACCTTACAGCCGCTATATGGAAAATCGTACTAACAGTATGCAAATGGTTGTTCCTTAGTGAACGGATACATATATCTTGTGAATGTAAGTAGTATAGTTACTGACTATTGAATCAGAATTTGTACGATGTAACATATTAATGTAAGATATAAATATTTCTCGGGTTTTACCTACCCGTTAAAATATTTTCACAATTAACAGTTTGTACAAAAGGATTTTTAATTACCATCTTTATGAAGACATACGTTCATATATATCTTCAGATGTAAACATCGATTTAATGAGTTAATATAATATTAAACTCATTTGATTTACGGTTGAAACGAGAATAAATAATCTCCAAAACCTTAGAGATTTCCTAATTGTTGCGATATATTTCGCTAATGAAGTTATGATTCAATACTTCATCATTTATTGTTATTGATATACCTCGGTATATGATGTTAGTGCTCGTGGAATTCTTGTGAAATTCACAAGGCGCAAATGATGTTTTTTCTAGAAAGTTTTGAGTACATCGAAAATAGGAGTGTAAGATCAAATATGTATTTGAATAATACACTTGGTTTATTATGAAATGGAGTTTATTGTGTTGAAGCAGTGATTAACGATTGTTAAGTCATTAACGAAGGATGTACATCATGGCATATTAGTGATATGAATTAACCAAGTAGTACATACTAGTTAAGATTCACACTTAATAGCTTAGTACGAAAAGATTTATTATTGTTCCAAATCATATATATACATATATAATTCTTCAGGAAGAATGAGTGAATACATGTTAACTCATTATTGCTAATATTCCTTGGTATCTAGGGGCGTATGATGTTGATATCCGAGGTACCGAGTGTGATGTTGTGGCGTGGAATGAAGATGTTGTTGTTGGTGAAGCTGATGATGTTGGTGGTGATGCTGATGGTACTGGTGGTGCTGGTTATTCTGCTGGTGCTACTGCTGGTGCTCGTAGGTTTTGCACCATATTCTCCAAAGCCACTACTCGAGCGCGAAGCTCGTTGACTTCTTCTATTATACTGGAATAATTGGCGGTTCAGACAAGGGGACGAATAAGATCTAGAATTCTAGATATTATATAATCGTGGCGAGCTGTTCTGTAAATAAGAGTGAAAATGGTGTTTCGGATTGGTTCGCTTGTAAGTGCTTCAGGTTCTTCACCAATAGGGCAATGTGGTGGGAGAAAAGGATCACCTTCTTCACTTCTCCATTGATTGAGTCGACTATGAACCCATCCCCAATTCATCCAGAATAGATGATGTGTGATTGGTTCGTTTGTTCCGGTTACACTGCCATTGAAGCTCGAGGAGTTCGAAGAATCCATATTATGTGTTTGGAATTAGGGTTTGATATGAAATGAGTGTTGAATATTGAATGATATATTCGTCTCCTTGAATACGTATATATATATATATATATATATATATAGCAAAAAGATTTCCGTGATTTACGGAGGAAATTTAGGAAATGTGTCAGACAAAGTCTATTGGGATAGATATGATAAGATATGATTTGTCTATACTCCAATAATGGTAGTATGACATGTCGAGATCATAAAATGATAAGTATATAATCTAATAATCTTTCGATTAAAGACTTTCAATTCGTATACTGTGATAACCCAATGACATTTTCCGGTTCGCAAACCGATGCATATAGGCATAAGGCATATAGGTACGTGATATATAACAGGGAGTTATATACATTTGAGTACGAATAGTAACAATTATAGGTGTTTCCAAAATCATGGATAATGTTTCATGTAATACATATGTAATACACAAAATCATGATAGATGACAGAGTATTGTCAAGAATTTCAGAAATCTTGGTGTCACATTTAAATGCGGTGGAGTAATTGGATTGTACTTAGGAAAGTGAGCCGAGTTCTTAGATTGGCTTGGCATTCTAAGATAAGTAAAGTTTCTAAAGTATAGTGTAGCGTTTAATAATTAAAGGCAACAATTAAAGGCACTATAGTCAAGGAAAGTTGTAGTCCTACAATGCTAAGGTACCTAATTGTATAAGGCACACTTCAAATGTAATCCTGGTTCTCTACAACAAACCTGGCTCTGATACCAATCTCTGTGACACCCCCAAATAGGTCCTGGGGTATTTGTGACTAATTATATCAAATTACAGTTGTATAAACGAGAACGACTCTATATGAGACGTTTTATTGAGTTTTGCAGCAGAAGATAAATAGATTACATTGTATTTAATGAACAACGCATTAAATGTCTTTAATTGATATGATATGTAATGAAGACTCCAAGCATAGAAAACAATCATCATCAAATTAGCAAATGCAAGTCTTTCAAATTATCCATGAATGACTCATTGAAATGTTGCTTTCAATTAGCAAATACACAGCGGAAGCATTATGTAGAACCTGAGAATAAACATGCTTTAAAGTGTCAACACGAGGTTGAGTGAGTTCATAGGTTTATCATAAATAATGATTTCATTAATAGATATAGACCACATGATTTAATATAGAAGTAGATCTCGCAGATCCAAAAGTTATGCCAGTGCGTGATATTTAGACTAAACGTTTAAAGTTTGCCCCAATGACAAGTTGTGTCTATACTTGTCGGTTTAATTTCATTATTAGGTAATATAAAGACTTAGTCAAATGTATCGGGGATGTTACTCCTGATAGGCCTACCCCCAATAATTAAGAATGCATTCAACGAGCAATTAAAAATATCACTGTAGGAACTTTGTTGGATATAGCCAGGTATAATATAGTTTAACAGTTGGTACTTGTGTCTAACGTATAAAACAGTTATAAAAGTTGTGCATGTATTCTCAGCCCAAAAATATATAAAAAAATGAGCTATGAAAACTCACGATACGATATGATAGTTTGTAGTAATTATGCATAGGATGGCACTGAATAAGTACAGAGTTGAGTTGACCTCGGATTCACGAACCTATATCAAGTATATATATTAACACATATACTTGTAATCGAATAAGTTTGGATATATTATTTCAATTTTATTTTTATATATTTCTGTATATACATACTTATATATATATATTCCATATATAAGTATTTGTTTGATGAAATAATATTAATAATGATAATGAATAATGAGTTGTATTATTTTGTAATAACAATAATAATACTAGTAGTAAAATGATAATAATCATAATAAGGTGTAAAATTAATAATAATAATTATAATAATTGTAAAAGTGAAAGTTCTTATAATAATTAAAATGTTATATGTTTATAGTAGTAATGATATTAATAGTTTTTGTAATATCTACAATAATAATCATAGTAATAGTAATAATAATAATGATATTAGTAGTAAAAATAATAATAATAATAATAATAATAATAATAATAATAATAATAATAATAATAATAATAATAATAATAATTATTATTATTATTATTATTATTATTATTATTATTATTATTATTATTATTATTATTATTATTATTATTATTATAATGATAGTAGTTTTTAATGAAAATGATAATAACAATAGTCCTTAATAAAAATACTCAGTCTAACAATAAAATGATAATGAAAATAATAATAATAATAATTTTTGATAATAATACTTGATACTAGTAATAACTATAATAATAATAATAATAACAATACTTAATGATAATACTAGTAATAATAATAATGATGATACTAATAATTATAATATTAATACTAGTAATACTTTTTAAATACTAGTAACAATAATTATAATAATAATAATAATAATAATAATAATAATAATAATAATAATAATAATAATAATAATAATAATAATAATAATAATAATAATAATGAAAACTACCTTAGGAAGCATTCTTTTAAAAAAATGCCCAAGACGAGACTCGAACCCGTGACCTCTCGCTAACCCGAACACCCTTTTAACCATTCGTCTGTTATGATTTATCTATTTTAAACTTAACCTAAATATATATAACCCGATTTTATTTGTGTTCTATCTTCTTCTCCTTCTTCATGAATCAAAATCGACCAGAGGATAATTCAACCATAGTACGAATTCATTTGTTTGATTTAAGACATTAAATGAAAGCAGAAACAATCCAAAGTGATTGAATTGGGTTAACAGAATAATAGAAACAAAAAAAAAAGTCATACAGCAGTTACTGTAGAATACGCGAAGAGAAAAAAATCAAACATTGATTGTGATTTTTAGACCGTTTTAGACCACGATTCCTACACGAAATAGGTAGAATATCACTCCTAGAATCTTTATTAATCATCAATTGAACCAGAAACATTAAAACAAACTCAAATTTCACGATGAACACAACGTTTAACTTTTTGATTTAAAAGTTTGACTACGAAATTCGAGATCGTTTTGAGGAATTGGAAATTCATATTTTGCAGAAAGATTGAGTAAATGATTTCTAACAAGACTGCAATTAAGGATTTTGAAATGGGATTCGTTTTTGAGCTTTTGAATAATGATAGCAGGAACAGAGGTATATCGAGCATATAAAAAAATTTATTAATTGATAATTGATAATTGATACTGTGTAATAGACTGGTTTTACATGATACTGAATTTATAATGAAATTGTGGGTGTTGATATGAATATCACGATCAAGGAAAAAAAAACAAACAAAACATATACGATCAATTAAAAAATAAAAAGCAGAAAAAAAATGTCGATGGGAACAAAATTTAGGCCAGTAAGAGATTAAAGAAATATATCATGAGATAAAAATAATAATAAGCTAGAGGATCTCGATCAAACAGACAGATATATAAAAATATATAAACAGATCACGATGAAATAAAGAATAAAACAGATACCTAAAAAATATAAAGCAGATATCTCGTTCTTAATAAAGAAATAAAAGCAGATCAAAAGGAAAATAAAAAAAATTGAAAAGTGGATTACCTAATTTAGGTATTAATCTGTTTTACTTTATTTTTATTTATTTATTTATTTTTTAATTAATATTATTAATTAATAAATATATTAATAATAATAATAATACTAATAATAATTATATTAATAATAATAATAATACTCTTAATATTATTGATAAAAATAATAATAATGTGAATAGCAAGAATAATGATATTTTAAAATATTATTATTAATAATAATATCATTAACAATAATAATAATAGATAAAAATAATAATAATGATAATGATAATTATAAAAATGATAATAATATTAATAATAATAATAATAATAAAATATTATATTATTTTTATAATAATAATATTTGTAATATTAATAATAATACTTTTAATATTAATAATGAGAATAATATGATAATTAATAAGTATGACAATAATAATTATATTAGTAATGATGATACTAATAATGATAATGCTAATAATGATAATATAGATTAGGTTAATGATATTCATAATTATATTAATCATATTAATAATAAATGATGAATAGTAATAAATTTTTTTTTGATAATAATAATAATAATAATAATAATAATAATAATAATAATAATAATAATATTGTTTAAAAAGGATATTAATAATAATAATATTAACATATAAAATTAATGCATAATTATTTACAAATAATTGTTCGTGAATCGTTGAAATTACATAAAAGTTAAGTTTAAATTTTGTCGGAAATTTTCGAGTTGTTATAACTATGTCTGATATTTCCGTTATAAATTTACCTTTTTCATTCCATTAGTTTTCACCACTCCTATACCTTCTTTCTCAGTTCATATACCCAAAAGATTATAATAATGCTTAATCCGGTTCTAATCCTTGTTCTTATTCTGACTATCGTACTGATCGTTCTTCTTTTCCAACTTCCACTGGAAGAATCTATTTATTTCTACTATGCTCTAGGGATTATTGTATTTATAATCCTCCCTTGTCTTTATATTGCTATACGCACTGATATCCACGGTTTGTAATGTAAAGACCCATCCTAATCCATCCGGACGAAGTCCATATCGATTATAAACGATTCACAACAGTTGATTTCATCGCGAGGTACTTGACCTCTATATGATACATTTTACAAGCATTGCATTCGTTTTTGAAAAAGACAAACTTTCATTACATCAAAAGTTGACGACATGCATACCATTTCATAATTTGTTCAAATTATAAATGACTTGATAATAATCTTGATGAACTTAACGACTCGAATGCAACGTCTTTTGAAATATGTCATGAATGACTCCAAGTAATGTCTCTAAAATGAGCAAATGTACAGCGAAAGATTTCTTTCATACCTAAGAATAAACATGCTCTAAAGTGTCAGCCAAAAGGTTGGTGAGTTCATTAGTTTATCATAAATAATCAATTCATAATTTTAATAGACCACAAGATTTTCATTTTCAGTTCTCATAAATAAATGTCCCATGCATAGAGACAAAAATAATCATTCATATGGATTGAACACCTGGTAACCGACATTCACAATATGCATATAAGAATATCCCCATCATTCCGGGATCCTCCTTCGGACATGATATAAATTTCGAAGTACTAAAGCATCCGGTACTTTGGATGGGGCTTGTTGGGCCCGATAGATCTATCTTTAGAGTTCGCGTCAATTAGGGTGTCTGTTCCCTAATTCTTAGATTATCAGACTTTAATAAAAAGGGGCATATTCGGTTTAATAATCCAGCTATAGAATGTAGTTTTAAGTACTTGTGTCTATTTCGTAAAACAGTTATAAAAATAGCGCATGTATTCTCAGTCCCAAAAATATATATTGCAAATGCATTTAAAAAGGGAGCAAATGAAACTCACGCATATAATTATTGTAAAACAGTTAATAAAGCATTTGCATGTATTCTCAGCCCCAAAAATGTAAAGAGTAAAAAGGGAATCAAATGAAACTCACAATACGATATTTCGTAGTAAAAATATGCATACGACGGAACTGAACAATGAAGGGTTGGCCTCGGATTCACGAACCTAAATAAATTATATATATTAATACACATAATATCAATTAAACAAGTTTATGTATTATTATTTTTATAAAAGTCTTACATAAATTTCTAGTATATACTTTGTTTGTATGTATCTTAATTTATATGTTATTTTAATACATAACTTAAATATATTTATTTTCAATATTTGAAATAATTAGTTATTACATATTATTAATGTAAATTCAAAAGGTATGTTAAATTTTTATTAATAATTTCAATAATAATAATCATAAAGATAATAATAATAATAATAATAATAATAATAATAATAATAATAATAATAATAATAATAATAATAATAATAATAATAATAACAATAACTACCTTAAAAGGAACAAGCTTTAAAAAGAAAGACCGATGCCCGGGCTCGAACCCGCAACCTCCCGTTTAACGAAAACACCCTTTACCATCTAAGCTGTTGGTTACTTCCTGTAATTAACTCGCGTGTCTATTTATTTATGTACTAATCTTTTATTATTTTTTTCCTCATTACTTAGCATCACCATCATCATCATAATCGTCTATCTTTATCATCACTATTCATCATCTCCCTCAACGTATCTTCACGATCATTAACAGTTTTGGTCCACCATCACTCATCATCATTGCTCTCGTTATTCGTCTTCTTCCTCTACGTTTAATAATGAAAGAAACAGATGGTATAACAGCGGCAGATGCTGCTGTATAACAGCGACAGAAAATAGAAGAGCCACGCAGTAGTAATAAAAGGTTGGTGGTTAATTGGGTTCGTACAGGAAGAAGAAACAGAAACGCATCTGCACTCTTCATTCCATACCCGTATTATGCATCATCTTCTTCGCTCATCAATCACATAAAATCGTGATTGTCATCATCCTCACCGTTGCTAATCATCATCATATCTCATCGTCATTATAATACATAACATATCATAATCTCCTGATATTCGTGATCATCATATTCGTCACCAAAATCATACATCATTACATCGTAAACTTAGCATCATCATCATCATTCATTCTTAACAACACCACTATTATCGCTGTGAAATAAGTTGAAGCAAGATGGTAACTGCAGTAGGAGTACACGAACAACCGGAAGAAAAGAAAATAAAATTATGACAATTGCAGTCGATCAAACCTCTTCTCCATTTTACTATTTATCATCGTCCTTGTTTGGTTTTAACAGAAACAGAAGAAATGAAGCGGCAGTGTTCATACAGAAAAACAATAACATCATCACATGATCATCACTCAACGTTCAGCCGTAAAACTGAAACCCAGTACTGTTCATCATGATCTTACTCATCATTATTAACTCGTTATTTTCTTCATCCAAATATTAGTATCTGCATCAAGAGAGACCGAACTGTAGCAGTAGTCGAGCAGGAGTAGTTTTCGAGCATTTAAGGGTGGCGTGTGGTGGTGGTTTCTCGCGACAGAAGTAGTAAAGGAAGAGAGGTGATGAGGGTGGTGGTTATATCTTGGTGGTGACGGGTTATGGTGGTGGTCTAGTGGCAGTGTAGGGTGGTTCTAGTTTGCAGTGGTAGCCGGGGAGTGGTGGTGGTTGATGAGAATGGTGGGTGTGGATGTTGTTTCAACAAAGAAGAAAAGGGAGAGGGAGGAAGAGAGAGAGAGGTGATGATCGTCGTTGTTTGAAGATGGTAGGTCAGGGTGTTAACCGGTGGTTGTTCAAGGTGGCTCTAGGGTGATTGTTGAAGATGAAGAGTGATGGTTGGTTGTGTGATCTTGTACAAGATCATAAAATGCAACTGGTTCTTTTTATTTTTATTATTTTTTTTATGAATCAACTCACAAACAAGTACTACATATGTACATACTTTAATATAATATAAAACTAATAATAATTAATCGTAATAATGTCTATAATTATAATATATTGAATAAAACACATGAATCACACAAGTGTGCACAAACACAGCAGTATAGCAGCCTTTACTTTGGCTTTTCTACCGACACTTTTTCTTGGATATTATATCGTGCCCATTCCTAAACAGTTAATATATAAGAGTGTTCCTAAAAACCCCAAATTTTTAGATTAAATATATTTAATCATTTCACTCATTAACTGTTTGAAATCTGATCAAAAAAGTTCGAAAGTTATTTATTTTCTGTTCCGATTTATATGTACGGAGTACTAATATTTAAACTTAAAAAGGTAAAAATACATTTAACATACCTAAAATCTTCGTAATCGATTTAAAGTTCAACTTTTACTTTAATCCATCATAAACATGTGATGGAATACCACATGTAAACAAAGTCACAAAACCATATTTGTATGTATATGAATTCGTGTATATGTATATAGCAAGCGGAAGCAATTTTTAAGTTTGCATGTGTATTTTAACCAATTAAAATGTATTCCATTTCATAGATCTAGTCTTGAAAATACACTAAAATGTAAATAGAGCTAGTAAGAGGTTTATACCTTCTCCTAAAAGGAGGTTGAAGTAACAAGAAGATGATGATGAAGTGAAGCTAGTTTCTAACTTGAAACCTCAAGCCTTTGATACCCACAAACCTTGGTAAATCAACACCCTTCTTTGGTTAGGATTTAAGACACTAATATGCTATCAAACTTTGCTTGAAGAACCCCTTTTGCTCCTCAATATTTTCGGCCAAAATAGGGTGGAAGAGAGGTTTTGGTTTTTCAAATTTGCAAGTTTAATGTGTGTATGTGAAGTTGTGCAAGCATGCCTTGTATGTAGAAGAGTGTATTTCCAAGTAATAACAAAGCATGGGGTGACTTGTCTTGGGATGACAAAACCGCCACCCACATGCTCCCCCCCCCCCCCTTTTTTTTTGTTTTTCTTTTATTCATATATTTGCATGTCCATTTAGATGCTTGTTGAAATATTACTTGCACTCTTTTAATATATGTACATTACTTTAATATATAAGCCACTTATAATATGTAAATGTACATATATTACTTGCACTTATATATAAATTATAAACCACTTATAACATATATATATATACATATATGTTACTCGCACATATATTTAATTTTATAACCTTTTATAAAATTATTACACACAAATAAGCTTAATCACATAATGAATTAAACTTATACTTATAATTATCCAAATAATTATTTCAAGCATATTATCCTTAGAAACCAATTTCTAAAGTCTAAGTGTCAAGTATTTATTTTAAAGATCCACTCTTGAAATAAATACATAAAAGTGTTGACGGTTTGTTATTGGGTATGACCCGACTTGGATCATAACATATTGGCCACATTAATTAATTATGTCTCTCGGGCATACGAAATACCTTCAATCTCCCACTTGCACGAGAAACATAAGGAATTGATGCAAGTGACGGATACCACCTAACGACCGTCCATCACCCCCATTGTGTTATGACTTAGTGCCATTCAATAACATCATTGCTTTCGAGTTCCCATCTCGAATATGATTAGGTGAATCTTTCAATATATCCTTTTGTACTAGATGTCATGTTAAATCCAAGAGGTATAGAGTGATCACCCTCTTATAGATTTAACTTTATCAGGCCTTAGACATATGACTCTCAACGAATAAGAGGGACAAATTCCATCTTGACTACATACGTCCTAGACACTACACTTCGTACCATGCCTGAAGCCTCCCTTATGAGCTACCTTCTCAGAATAGCGAAGGAAAGAATCAAGGCACGATATTCGATGAATATCTGAACCCAATATGTATCTCAGGTCAGAGGATACAATGATATTCTCCTTTACTCAAGATTACATTTGATCAACCATAAAGGCTCCATACAGTAAAACTTGAGAGCGGGTCTTCCAATATTTGTGTCCCACAAATATCTATGAACCATGCTTGCAACCTTGCCCCACATTCACCATTTGAATGTTTAACCAATCCAAGTTCATAATAGTCTCGACCTCACACTTGTTCCCACAAATGTGATCAACTACGGAATTTAGAATAATTATTTATTCATGGATAAAATATGCAAAATTGGAACATAACTCAAAATTAGATTAATACCATAATTATATTAATGAGTTTGAACTAATTCGTTCCGTTACAATACATAAAATAGATCATTTCCAATCACTAGAATATCGAAGCCCTAATGCACAAACATGCCCCTCATGTTTTGGCCCATGTAAAAGCTTCATGAGTGGATCCGCAACATTATGATCTGTGTGAACTTTGTGAATACATATCTTTCCCTTTTCAACTTCATCCCTGATTTAGTTGAATCTCCGCTCAATGTGACGAGTCTTTTGATGAGCACGAGGTTCTTTGATTTGAGCAATCGCACCCTCGTTGTCACAAAAGATCTCAAGAGGGTCCTGAATGGAAGGGACCACTCCTAAGTCGTCGATGAATTTCTTCATCCATGCAGCTTCCTGAGCTGCCAATGAGGCGGCAATGTACTCCGACTCTGTGGTGGATAATGCAACAACATCCTGTTTTGAACTCTTCCAAGAGACCGCACCACCATTTAACATGAAGACATAACCGGATTGTGATCGAGAATCATCTCGGTCAGTTTGGAAGCTCGCGTCCACGTAACCTTTTACAGCGAGTTCCTCCTCACCAGACCCATATATTATAAATATATCCTTAGTCCTCCTAAGGTATTTCAATATACTTTTAACAGCAATCCAATGACTGTTTCCTGGGTTATTCTGGTATCTACTTGTCAAGCTTAGAGCGCATGACACATCCGGTCTAGTACATATCATTGCATACATGATAGACCCAATAGCAGATGCGTATGGGACTTTCTTCATTCTTTCTTGTTCATCTTTCGTGATAGGACACTGAGATGAACTGAGAATGGTTCCTCTTTGAATAGGTACCAAACCTTTCTTAGAGTTTTCCATCTTGAACCTTTTCAAGATTTTATCAATGTATGTACTTTAACTTAAACCTATCAATCTCTTGGATCTATTCCTATAGATCCCTATCCCAATATGCATTGTGGTAATATCATTCCCAAATAATAATATATCATCCACATATAGCACAAGAAACATTATAGAGCTCCCACTAGCCTTCTTGTACACAAAAGCTTCATCACCGTTTTTAATGAAGCCAAATTTCTTTGCCTCTTCATTAAAATGATGATTCCACATTCTAGATGCTTGTTTCAATCCGTAGATTGATTTCTTTAACTTGCATACCTTTTTAGGATTTTTCGGATCAACAAAACCTTCGGGCTGTACCATATAGACATCTTCCTCAAGATATCCATTCAGGAAAGCGGTTTTGACATCCATTTGCCATATTTCATAGTCATAGTGAGTAGCAATGGCAAATAATATCCTAATAGACTTTAGCATTGCCACAGGCGAGAAAGTTTCATCATAATCAACCCCTTGAGTTTGAGTGAAACCTTTTGCTACAAGTCTAGCTTTGTATGTATCCAAGTTTCCATGTATGTCGGTTTTCTTCTTGAAAAGCCATTTGCAATCAACTAGCTTAGAGCTAGAAGGTTTCACAACAAGTTCCCAAACTTGATTTTCATACATGGATTGCATCTCGGCGTTTATGGCTTCCTGCCATTTATCTTTAACAATCCTTGATAAAGCATCTTCGTAGTTTGTCGGTTCATCCAAATCAACCGTATAGCAACCATCCACGAGAAACCTATATCTCTCGGGAGGATTACTAATCCTACTAGATCTTCGAACGTCTTGTGTACTTTGATCATCCACTTGATCATTTTCAACATCCTCATGTTGAGTACTAGTGCCAACCAATTGTGTATCATCGGCTTGATCTTGTACCTCTACAAGATCTATCTTCCTTTCACCATCACCTTCCATAAGGAATTTGGTTTCAAGAAATTCCGCTTTCCGAGCAACAAATACCGTTTGCTCGGATGGATCATAGAAGTAATATCCCATGTCATCTTTGGGATATCCTATGAAGATACACTTTGTGGATCGAGCATGTAGCTTATTAGCTACATAACGCTTAGGATAAGCTTCAGATCCCCATACTTTTAAGTATGAAAGAGAAGGAGGTTTTCCAAACCACATCTCATGAGGAGTTCGTTCCACTTTCTTGGTTGGGGCCATATTTAAAATACGAACCGCGGAGCTTAGACAATAACCCCAAAATGATAGAGGTAACGAGCTTCTTGCCATCATAGATCGAACCATATCCATTAGGGTTCGGTTCCTCCTTTCGGAAACTCCATTAAGTTGGGGTGTTCCGGGTGGAGTATGTTGTGACATAATCCCACAACTCCTAAGATGATCTTGGAAGGCATCGCTTAGGTATTCACCTCCTCTATCGGTACGAAGTACCTT
Organism: Rutidosis leptorrhynchoides; assembly: GCF_046630445.1. NCBI lineage: Eukaryota > Viridiplantae > Streptophyta > Magnoliopsida > Asterales > Asteraceae > Rutidosis > Rutidosis leptorrhynchoides. Next base: position 268,124,483 of record NC_092334.1, read on the forward strand.
AATTGTCCTATTGAGTTGATTTTGTACTTCGTTTTGATATTCTTTGAATGCTTCAAATGTTTCGTCCTTGTGTCTTAATAAGTAGACATATCCGAAACGACTAAAGTCATCAATGAAAGTAACAAAGTATCTTTCACCATTCCTAGTCATGGGTTTAAAGGGTCCACATACATCCGAATGTATTAATCCCAATAAATCTTTAGCCTTCTCATAAGTCCCTTTGAAAGGTGCTTTAGTCATCTTGCCTTGTAAACAAGATTCACATACATCAAACGAATCCATTTCATTTGATTTCAAAAGTCCATTCTTTTGAAGTGAATGCATTCGGTTCTTGTTTATGTGACCAAGGCGACAATGCCATAAATAGGAATCACTCAAATCCCTTTTGAGTTTCTTGGTGCTAGTATGGTATATAGAGCTCGATGATGCGTCATCATGAACCAATTCATAAATTCCATTTGAAGGCGAAGCCTTGAAATAGAATACATTATCTTTAGAAACATGAATATCATCATCAATAAAATTAACAATGTAACCACATTGTTTTAAGCGAGAAATAGAAATAATGTTTCTACACAAATCCGGAGCATACAAAACATTTTCTAAAATAAGTTCCAATCCGCTTGGGAGCTTCAAAATAAAATCTCCTTGAGCTTTAACATGCACCTTTGCACCATTGCCCATATAGAGACTTGATGTTCCCGCTTTATGATCACTTCTTTTGAACCCCTGCAAAGAATTGCAAATATGAGTTCCACATCCAGCGTCTAATACCCATGTATTAGAAGAAGTAATACTAAGCTCTATATATACCATATATATATTACCTGAGGTTTGCCCTGCATCCCTCTAGTCCTTCAACTCCTTAAGATAGACCAGACAGTTTCGTTTCCAATGACCCATCTCACCGCAACCAAAACATGGGTCTTCCTTGGGGTTTTCCTTCTAGGTTACCTTTTGCTTCTTAGCCTTGTTGATGGTTGGGGTAACCATCTTCCCCTTCCCTTTGCCTTGATAGGCGGGTCCTTTTCTCTTAGCCACCTTTGGCTTAGAGGTGTTACCTTTGGACCCACCTTGATCGATTGCTAACACGGGTAAAGCCCTTTTACCCATGCTAGTTTCTGCCGTTCTAAGCATACCGTGAAGCTCACCTATGCTCTTATCCATCCCATTCATATTGTAATTAATTACAAATTGATCAAACCTTTTTGATAGGGAGTTAAGGATAAGATCGGTGGCTAACTCATTTGATATGTTTAGGTTAAGACGGTTAGCACTATCAATAAGTCTCTTCATCTTAAGCACATAAGATGAAACCGATTGGGTATCGTCCATACGACAAGCATGTAGCGCCCGAACGGTCTCAAAACGCTCGACATGCGCTTGTTGAAGGAACATCTCCTTCAATTGCGTTATCATGTCGTATGCACTATGATGCTCGAAATTCTTCTGGAGTTCGGGAACCATAGTCCCAAGCATTAGGCATGACACTTGAAGGTAGTCGTGGCAATACTTATCGTAAGAGGCCATTGCCTCCACATCATTCTCATCCGGTTGATCGGGAATGGGGTCCTCAAGTACATACGCTTTATCCTCTTGTTTGAGGACAATCCGAAGATTGCGGAACCAATCCATAAAGTTTGTATGGTTGAGTTTGTCTTTCTCTAAGAGAGACCTTAATGATAGGTTGTTCATGTTAAGTGGTGCGTTTTGCATGTTGTTGTTGTTATTAGCGGCCATCTACAAAATTCAACAAAGTCCTTTTAAGTATCAATTTTAAATTCAATAAACAATACCCTTTTAATTTGTTTTATTAAATATTAGAATCCAACGGTAAATCACATTTCGGTTAGGTGACCTTTATCCCGTCATTTGATTTAGCTAGGTAGTCATAATGACAATTGCAATCCTTTTGCAACTTCTAAGTTATGGGATCATGCAATCCTTTTGCATGGCATATTAATCCCATCAATGCCTATTTGTTCCTCATGCTTCGGTGACCCTAAGTTCATGATTCCCAAATCAAGTCGTCCTACTTGTGTAGACATGTAAATTTAACAAACAAGTGGTTAGGTGACCTTTATCCCACTAGTGTGCGAAATTTACCTTATTCATATTAGTCCGCTCATGACGGTTAGGTGACCTTTATCTCGTCAAGAGTTTCTTAATATGTCTAAGTGTTTTCACAAAAGGATGGCGTTTAACTTGTTTACCTTGTTTTAGTTAAAGGGATTTGAGTTTTCTATGTTCTAGTTTTAGAAAACAAAATGCTATACACCAACATGCATTTGGTGTGTAGTAAATTTTGAAAAACCCATTTTCATGTCTTTTTAGTAAAACCAATTACTAGTTATGAACCAATTTAATACTTTTTAAATAAACCATTTTATTTAGGTCTAATAACCAATTATTAGTGTCGTTATGTTATGTTTTATTATAACCATTTATAATGTATTAAGCAAGTTGTTAACATGTGATAATCTTGTAGCAACCAATCATACAAACATACACAAACATGCATAACAAAATATGTTCACAATCGGGAGCCATTTTGGTGGGCATTTGTTTAGCCAAAAAACAAATGTCACCGGTAAGGGTTAACAAAAGAAAGCAAGAGATTTTTAAACAAAATCTCCCACTTAATCTTGTAATCTTCAAAGCTCCATCTTGTAATCTTCATCTTGAATCTTCATTTTCTTTTTACAAAATTATATCCTAATACAATTTTTCTAGAAAATGAAATAACAACCTATTCTATTTTTACAAACAAATAGAATAAATTACATGAAAAATTACAAGATTACTTACAACTTATTACACACCAAAATTACAAAATTATTACAAATTAATACAAACCAAATGAATGAATATTACAACCATGAATAATAACCAAATCATTCAAACATTCAACCACATGGTCTAGGCTCGATTGTGAACAATAACATAACATCAAATCTTGGCCAACCTTGAAGTCCCAAACCCACTTTTGGGGTCCAAAATTTGGCCAAACCAACAAACCCACCAAAACTCATGATTTTTACATTCTACTTTCATGCATGTTGGTAGATTGTAAAATAAATGAGTTTACTAGCCAAAAACAAGAAGCATATTAACAAGACTTTGGCTCTAGATACCATTGATGGAATACCACATGTAAACAAAGTCACAAAACCATATTTGTATGTATATGAATTCGTGTATATGTATATAGCAAGTGGAAGCAATTTTTAAGTTTGCATGTGTATTTTAACCAATTAAAATGTATTCCATTTCATAGATCTAGTCTTGAAAATACACTAAAATGTAAATAGAGCTAGTAAGAGGTTTATACCTTCTCCTAAAAGGAGGTTGAAGTAACAAGAAGATGATGATGAAGTGAAGCTAGTTTCTAACTTGAAACCTCAAGCCTTTGATACCCACAAACCTTGGTAAATCAACACCCTTCTTTGGTTAGGATTTAAGACACTAATATGCTATCAAACTTTGCTTGAAGAACCCCTTTTGCTCCTCAATATTTTCGGCCAAAATAGGGTGGAAGAGAGGTTTTGATTTTTCAAATTTGCAAGTTTAATGTGTGTATGTGAAGTTGTGCAAGCATGCCTTGTATGTAGAAGAGTGTATTTCCAAGTAATAACAAAGCATGGGGTGACTTGTCTTGGGATGACAAAACCGCCACCCCCATGCTCCCCCCCCCCCTTTTTTTTTGTTTTTCTTTTATTCATATATTTGCATGTCCATTTAGATGCTTGTTGAAATATTACTTGCACTCTTTTAATATATGTACATTACTTTAATATATAAGCCACTTATAATATGTAAATGTACATATATTACTTGCACTTATATATAAATTATAAACCACTTATAACATATATATATATATATATATATATATATATATATATATATATATATATATATATATATATATATATATACATATATGTTACTAGCACATATATTTAATTTTATAACCTTTTATAAAATTATTACACACAAATAACCTTAATCACATAATGAATTAAACTTATACTTATAATTATCCAAATAATTATTTCAAGCATATTATCCTTAGAAACCAATTTCTAAAGTCTAAGTGTCAAGTATTTATTTTAAAGATCCACTCTTGAAATAAATACATAAAAGTGTTGACGATTTGTTATTGGGTATCACCCGACTTGGATCATAACATATTGGCCACATTAATTAATTATGTCTCTCGGGCATACGAAATACCTTCAACATGTACAATATCTATATTAAAACTAACAAAACATCAAACGAGTGTTACTGACGTTTACTAATTAAGCTCGAAATCAATTATTTTTAATATATTTTCTTTCTATATATAAAGAGTTTTAAATAGCAAATTTTATTACACAAATGAATATATTAATTATATATATTAAGTAATTTAATATAACAATATATATATACATATATATATATACAAGTAACATTCATATATTTATATATTTATACATCTATTAATAGTTTATTAATTTAATTCAAGTTATTATATATATATATATATATATATATATATATATATATATATATATATATATATATATATATATATATATATACATGTACATATATTTACAAGCAATGTTTCGTGAATCGTCGGGAATAGTCAAGGTCAAATGATTTCATGAAACAGTTCAAAATATTTATGACTCAACATTACAGTCTTTGCTTATCGTGTCAGAACTATATAAAGAATAAGTTTAAATTTGGTCGGAAATTCCCGGGTCGTCACATGTAATTTATGTGTTGGTATTGGGCTTTATATTTTTCTCTTATATTTTGGAGCTCTTTGCCTTTTTATTCTCTTCTCGACCTCTAGTAAAGCGAGTAATGATCCAGAATTCATAAGTATGGAGCTTCGAATGAACTTAATGTTCTAAAAAAGAAAGAATGTAATGGCACGATTTGATTTGTCAAATTACCAGAATCACTGAGAATAGAACAGAACTATCAAGAATATATTTTCTTGATATGTTTAGAGGTTAAGCAGAATAAAGGATTATGTAACATGACACATGATGACGTTATGATCTGTGAATCATCACGTTTCATTAGAAACTCAGCATGACTTACTGTAATATATACACGTTTATTAAGTGTCATTATATTATACTAATTCATGCATCAATTTTTTTTTTACATTTCTCCAAAATTCATTCATAAATTAACTTAGATTTTACAGAAGTTTCCAATATAATGAAACTCAGGAAGCACGATAAGGTATATAATTTTGGACGAAAATATTTATGAAAATATCCTCAGAAATATCGAAGATATTTATGATGATATTTTGGAATTTCTAAGTTCGAAGGTTGATGAAGAAAAATTTTTCCGCAAGATTTTAACATGTCTTCAGAGCAAGATATTCTCTAAAGATTTCAACGGATCCAGAATTACCTGGATTCTTTTAATATAGGGTATGGTCCTTGTATTTGTCCTTGGTCTCCTTCGTGGTTAGCTCAATCCGTTTTTCAGTTCCAACTTTTCTGAGCTTTTCCAACATACTATTCTTTATCATCAAACTTCCGACGATTAAGGTCATTTACGGTTGTCTATAGTTTTTGCTGCTTCATTCAGCTTTTTCATAATTCAGAGTATTGATTCGTAGACTAGGTGCTTTTCAGAATTTCAGAATTGAAGATCAAAATTCTAGGAGTTACACGTTATATAACTGTTGAAGTGAAAATGCTGCGAGATTCGAGATTGATGACTGATGCTTCTCGTTAGGTTGTATGGCCATTCTCGTTACAAGATGCGGATGAGTATATGATAGGGTTTTAATGAACAAATATAATAATTTTTCGAAAAGTCAAAGATCAACAAGGTTGTTGGTAAATTTACTGCTATTGTGGTGGAATATAAACGGTTCCATGGTAATGTTGACGAAAGGCAACTTATATATCAAAGTTATAATAGATTTTGTTTGAATGGAAGGTCGAAATTGATTTGCTGAAGCTGTGACAAAATTGGCTATTTTGGAAAGAGATTGTAAGGTTAATTTCGATAATAACAACGCCAAAGGTGCTAGCACAGATATGTGTTAAATGTTTACTTAGGTTCCGAGTGTTTTCAGGTGCATAACTATATGCATCAATCTTTTCTTCCGTAGATGAAGTGCGGTTGATTCATCCTCTCGATTGAGGTGTTTTCAAAAATCATGAAAGGTTTGAACGCATATTATAATCGTCAAGATACAAATGAGGTTTAAGATGAAATCAAATGGCAAACTTGAAGAATTGTTTAGTTTCATATGTTATAATCAATACTTTAATTCATTTTAATTGTCCAATGTTGGCAGTCCACAGTTAGCAGTCCACAATTAGTAATTCAATAATTCATATATAGTTTAATATATAATATTCGAATTAATTAATATGTGTCGTGACCCATTATATACATGTCTCAGACTCGATCACAACTCAAAGTATATATATTATTTGAGAATCAACCTCAACCCTGTATAGCTAAATCGATCATTACCGCATATAGAGTGTCTATGGTTATTCCAAATAATATATATAGATGCGTCGATATGATATGTCAAAATATTGTATACGTGTCCCGATAATTAAAGTGCATAAAATAAATAACAGAAATTAAATGAAGATAAATAAAATTGCGAAAATTAAAATTGCGACAAATAAATTGCGATAATTAAATTGTGATAATTAAATTGCGATAATGTAATAGGGAATTAACAGTTAGCTAGGAACAGTTAGCTAGGATTCTGTTAGCGTAGATTCTTAACAAAATTTCTCATAGTTAATTTGTTTGTTTCAAACAATTTTTATTTTTATCCAATGTTTTCTTCATTATGCCACTTGTTGGATTCTAATATATATATATATATATATATATATATATATATATATATATATATATATATATATATATATATATATATATATATATATATATATATATATATGTCAAAATCCAAATATGAAATTGAAAGAAAGTGGTTATTCTGTGGTGAACAGATTCGTATATCTGTAGATGTAAGTAGGATAGTAATTGACTGTTGAATCAGATTTGAAAGAATGTACAGTGTAACTTATTAATGTGAAATCTAAATATTCCTCGGGTATTAGCTACCCGTTAAAATATTTTCATCATTAACAGTTTGTACAAAAGAATTTTTAATTACAATCTTTATGAAAACATATATACATATATAATTTCTTCAGATGTAATCATGGGTTTAATGAGTTAATATGATATTAATCTCATTTGATTTATCGTTAGAACTAGAATACATAATCTCTAAAACATTAGAAATTATATAATCGTCATGTAGAACGAAAATAAATGATATAGAAAGATTCGTAGAACGATGATTATGTTTGAGGTATAGATTTTGATGTTGATGCGTATAATGAGGATGTTGTTGTTGTTGGTGGTACTGGTTATGCTGCTGGTGCTGCTAATGGTGGTACTGTTGCTGCCAGAGTCACTACCCGAGCGCGAAGCTCGTTGACTTCTTCTATTACACCAGGATGATTGTCGGTTCGGATGAGAGGATTGACGTGACCACTCCTAATCCATCCGGATGAAGTCCATATCGATTATAAACGATTCACAACAGTTGATTACAAATGAGGTACTTGACCTCTATATGATACATTTTACAAACATTGCATTCGTTTTTAAAAGACAAACTTTCATTTACATTGAAAGTTAACGGCATGCACACTCTTTCGTAATATATCCATCTATAATTAACTTAATAATAATCTTGATGAACTCAACGACTCGAATGCAACGTCTTTTGAAATATGTCATGAATGACTCCAAGTAATATCTCTAAAATGAGCAAATGCACAGCGGAAGATTTCTTTCATACCTGAAAATAAACATGCTTCAAAGTGTCAACCAAAAGGTTGGTGAGTTCATTAGTTTATTATAATCATTCATTTCCATCATTTTAATAGACCACAAGATTTTCATTTTCAGTTCTCATAAATAAACGTCCCATGCATAGAGACAAAAATATCATTCATATGGATTGAACACCTGGTAACCGACATTAACAAGATGCATATAAGAATATCCCCTATCATTTCGGGAAATCCTTCGGACATGATAAAAAAAATCGAAGTACTAAAGCATCCAGTACTTTGGATGGGGTTCGTCAGACCCATAGATCTATCTTTAGGATTCGCGTCAATTAGGCGTGCACTAATTCTCAAAATTAGTGATGCTCCCTAATTCTTAGGCTACCAAGCTAAAAGGGGCATATTCGGCTTCGATCATTCAACCATATAATGCAGTTTCGATTACTTGTGTCTATTTCGTAAAACATTTATAAAAATTGTGCATGTATTCTCAGCCCAAAAATATAAAGGGTAAAAAGGCAAATGAAACTCACAGTAATGCATTTTGTAGTAAAAATACATATGACGACATTGAACAATGCAGGGTTGGCCTCGGATTCACAAACCTATATATATATATATATATATATATATATATATATATATATATATATATATATATATATATATATATATATATATATATATATATATATATATATATATATATATATATAATCGTATTTGAACAAAATCATATCTTATAGCTTGTAGTATATATTTAATTTGTGTTCATATTTAAAATGATTACTCTTTATATAATTTTGTTAATATTTAATTAGTTTGTATTATATTAAGAATACTTAATTTGTTATATATGATTATTTGAATGAAAATTTTTATTATGATTAATACATACTTGTATGCAAAATTACTTATAAACGTATTTTCATATACTTAATATTTATCTAGTAAAATAAGTTTAATACTGGTAAATACAAGTTGTATTTAATTATATTGATAATAACACTACTACTAATGATATTCATATTAATAATAATAATAATAATAATACTAAAAATGGTACTAACGCTAATATTAATGAAAATAATAATAATTTGTGTTATTTTCATAATAACAATAATAATAATAATAGTCATAATCATAATAATAATACTTGTATCAATTTTAATCATATTAATAATACTAATACTACCTAATAATAATACTAGTAATGATAATAACTTTTAGTCATAATCAATAATAATATCATCATTATAATTATAATTACTATAATAAACATAAATGGTAACTATTACTTTTATTAGTAGAAATAATAATACTATAACTATAACACTAGTAACAATAATAATAACTATAATAATAACAATAACAATAATAATAATAATAATAATAATAATAATAATAATAATAATAATAATAATAATAATAATAATAATAATAATAATAATAATAATAATAATAATAATAATAATAATGAAAATGAAATATAAAATTGTATACCATTGTTTTAAAGCTTTTCCAAAAATAATTGCCCACGACGAGGCTCGAACCTCCGACCTCTCGTTAACCTGACACTTCATTTAACCGGCTGGGCTGTGCCCATTTATCCGAAAGATTACTGAACTCATTTAAATTTAACCCGTAAATTAAATGCTTCATCTTCTTCCTTCTACTTGAAATCAAACGAATCAAAAATCCAAACCATGTATTACAACTTCGATTAAGGACTTAACATTTAATTAAAACTAATCATTGTTGTATACTTTTGAAAAAAAAATAATAAAAAAAAAATGAAGGTTACAGCTTACGCTGTTCGTGACAAAAAAAGAAAAATTTACAAATTTTGATTTCGATTTCTAGGATGTTTTACAATATAATTATAACATGAAACATGTTTAAAATCATAACTAAAAACTTTTTGAATACTCAATTTAATCTGAAACAATCCCTAAAACTTCAATTTGATTATAGAATAAGGTTTGACTTTTAGAATTTAAAACTTTGACTTACGAATTAGAAATCAAAAAGAGGAATTGGAGGCTAGAAATTTGCAGATAGTTTAAGTGAAAGGTTTCCAACAACACTGCATTATTTTTTTTTTGAAGATTGATTCGAATTTGAGTTATGGTTGTAAAGTTGTCATGAGCAGAGGAAGAAAGGGAAAAAAATGTGTTCTGGTTCTCTGTTGTGGTATTCGATTAGCAGTCAATACCAGCTGTATAAATGATAAATAAGATGTTAATTGAATCATTAGAGCAGTGATTGTTGCTTGCTGTTTACAGATAGTGGTCGACACCCATATGCTTCGGCCAAGAACAAAATGACAGTGAAAAAAATATAAAATTCTGATAGGGATATCGTACTAATCAATATTATTTATTATGATTTATATATAATTAATATTAATAATTAATAAATACAAATATATTAATAATAATAATTCTATTAATAATAATAAATAATAACAATACTGGTTTTCTTATAATATATATATATATATATATATATATATATATATATATATATATATATATATATATATATATATATATATATATATATATATATATATTTCTGTATTTATAGATGTTATAACTGTGCTTATATATCTTGATTATATATCTGTATATATATATATATATATATATATATATATATATATATATATATATTAAATTCTTATTTTTGTTAACTAACTAATATAATTATACTAATACTTATTAGTATTAATAATACTAATAATAATTTTATTAATAATAATTTTATTAATAAAGACTAATAATAATAAATGACAATTAATAATATGATAATATTAATACTAGTAATGATAACTATAATTACTAATAATGACCATAATATTATAATTGATAATAATAATCTTATTAGTTATAATAATATTAGTATTATTAATGATGATAATAATATTAATAAAAATAATATATTAACTTATACATATTAAATTATATATATATATATATATATATATATATATATATATATATATATATATATATATATATATATATATATATATATATATATATATATATATATATATATATATATATATATATATCTTGTATCAGAATTGATAATACAATTATTAATATTAATAATAACATTAATACTAATATTGAATGTAGAAATCATAAGATTGTTAATAACACTAATACTAATAACGATGATATTAAATATAATAATACTAATCCATCTATATATATCATGTTCGTATCTATAGATTATTAATAACAATACGGTTGATATTATTATTAGAAATAGTACAATATTATTATAAAACTTATATTTATATTTTTTTAATCTACATATGTATTTACATATTTATTTACAAATGATTGTTCGTGAATCGTCGGGAATAGTCAAAGTCAAATGCTTTCATGGAAATAGTTCAAACATTATGAGACTCAGTTTAATAGACTTTGCTTATCCTGTCGAAATCATATAAGATTAAGTTTAAATTTGGTCGAAAATTCCCGGGTCATCACAGTACCTACCCGTTAAAGAAATTTCGTCCCAAAATTTGAGTGAGGTGGTCATGGCTAGCAATAAAAATGTTTTCATGACGAATATGAGTTGATAAATTGAGTTTTATCATCATTGAGTAATATGGATAAAAAAAAATAACTCGATTATTCGAAGAGCACGAATGAAGCTATCACCAAAGAGTGAAATAGAAAAGTAAAGATTCATCTTAACTTTTGACAGAGTCAGGGTTGAATTTCAGAATACAAGGGGTTTAAAGAAAATCTTCGAAATCTAAAAGATTTGATTCTCCAGCGAGTAAGGAAATTAGGATCTCTATAATTAAATACGGTGATCTGCCTCGATTCCTCTGTCTAATATTTTCCATTATAAATTAAACTCTTTTGTTCCATTATTCTCACCATTCCTATACTTTCTTTCTTAGTTCTTACATCCAAAAGATTGTGAAAATGCTTAATCCTTGGTGTTTTTCTAATTGTCATTTCTGTCATCCTTCTTTTCAATCTTCTACCAGAAAAATCTGTTTACTTCTACTATTACCTTGGGTGATACTATTCTTAATTATACCGTGTCTTTATATTACTATTCTTATTAATATCCATGACTTGTAACCTCCGTGTTGTTATTGGGCCTTATATTTTCTCTTATATTTTGGATCTCTTTACCTTTTTATTATCCTCTCGACCTCTAGTAAAGCGAGTAACGGTCCAGAATTCGTAAGTATGGAGCTTCGAATGAACTTAATGTTCTAAACAAGAAAGAACGTAATCGTACGATTTGATTTGTCAAATTACATGAATCACTGAGAATAGAACTATCAAGAATATAGTTTCTTGATATGTTCAGAAGTTAATCAGAATGAAAGAGTTATGTAACATGACACATGATGACGTTATAATCTGTGAATCATCATGTTCCATTTTGAAATTCAGCATGACTTACTGTAATATAATCACGTTGATCAAGTGTCATTATATTATACTAACTCATGCATCAGTTCCCAATATTACTTCAATAACATTCATATTTTAAGCTCGAAAGTTTAAAGAATATAGAAACTAACAGTTTCTATATGATGTAACACTGATAGCATGAAGAGATTAATGATTTCAGATAAGAATAGTTATAAAAATATCTTCAGAAATATGGAGGATATTTATAATGAAAGATACGAAATATCTTGGAGTTTTAGAATCAAATTATGATAAAGAAATTCATTCACGATGATTTAGAGAGATTAAGGAGCAAGGTATTTGCTAAAAATTTCATCAGAAACAGAATCATCAGAATTCTTAATGTACAAGTTTAGTACTTGTGATTTGTTCAGAGACTCCATCATAGTTTGCTCAATCAGTTTTTCAGTTTCAAACTTTTTTTGAGCTTTGCCAACATACAATTCTTTATTATCAACTTTTGGCTGTTGAGGTCGTTACAGTTTTTGTTGTTTCATTCAACTTTTCAAAATTCAGAGCTTTAATTCGCAGAATGGGTGCTTTTCAGAATTTAGGAATGAAAGATCATAATTCAAAGAGATAAATGTTATACATATAACTGTTGATGTAGATATGCGGTGAGTTTTGAAAGTGCTGATTGCTGATTCCCGGTAATTGATATGCCAGTTCTCGTTACAAGATGCGGATGAGTATATGATAGGGTTTCAATGAATAAATGTAATATGATGATTTATCAGAGAGATTTAAGCCGAGAAGCAACGAGGTTGTTGGTACGTGTGCTGGTAATATGGTGGAATATAAAAGGTTCCCAGGTAACGATAAAAGAGCACACATATATATCAAGGTTATAATAAGGTTGTTTCGAACGAAAAGTCAAAGTTGACTTGCTGGAGCTGTGACAAAATTTGCTAATTTGGAAAGGGATTGCAAAGTTATTTTCAGTAATAATAACGCTAAAGGAATTAGCACAGCTACGCGTTAAACGTTTACTCAGTTTCCGAGAGTTTTTAGGTGTATAACTTTACGCATCAATCTTTCTTTCTGTAGATGAATGTACGGTCGGTTCATCCTCTCGATTGATGTGTTTTCTAGAATCATGAATGGTTTGTACGCAGATTGGAATCATCAAGATACAAATGAGGTTTAGAATGAAATCAAATGGCAAACTTGAAGAAATATTTAGTTTCATATGTTATAATCAATATTTTAATTCATTTTAATTGTCCAATGTCATTAGTCCACAGTCGATAGTCCATAGTTAACAGTCCAATAATTCATATATAATTTAATATATAATATTCGAATTAATTAATATGTATCGTGACCCGTGTACATGTCTCAGACTCGATCACAACTCAAACTATATATATTATTGTAGAATCAACCTCAACCCTGTATAGAGAACTCGATCATTACTGCATATAGAGTATCTATGGTTATTCCAAATAATATATATAGATGCTTCGATATGATATGTCAATACCTTGTATACCTGTCCCGATATTTAAAGTGCGTAAAATAAATAACAAAAATTAAATGACGATAAATAAAGTGTGTAAAGTAAATAATAGAAATTAAATGACAATAAATAAAATTGCGAGAATGTAAATTTCGATAATTAAATTGCGATAAATAAAATGTAATCAGTTAGCTAGGAGCAATTAGCTAGGAACAGTTAGCGTGGATTCTTAACAAAATTTCTCATAGTTAATTTGTTTGTTTCTAACAAATTTTATTTTGTCAAATATTTTCTTCATTATGCCACTTGTTGGATTCTGATAGGTCAAAATTCAAATATGAAATTGATTGAAAAATGGTTACTCTGTGTTGACGGATATGTATATCGATGAATGTAAGTAAGATAGTAAATGACTGTTGAATCAAGTTCGAAGATTGTACAGTGTAACTTATTAATGTGAAATCTAAATATTCCTCGGGTATTACCTACCCATTAAAATATTTTCACCATTAACAGTTTGTACAATAAAAATTTTAATTACAATCTCTATGAAAACATATATACATATATATTTTCTTTAGACGTAATCATAGATTTAATGAGTCAATGTGATATTAAACTCATCAGATTTACAGCTAGAACTAGAGTACATAATCTCTAAAACATTAGAGATTACATAATTGCCATGAAGGACGAAGATAGTTTATGTAGAACGATTCGTAGAACGATGATTATGCTTGAGGTATAGATTGCGAGGTTGAGACGTGTGATGATGTTGTTGTTGGTACTGGTTATGCTGCTGGTGCTGCTGATGGTGGTACTGTTACTGTCGGTGCTACAAGTGTTGTTGGTGCTGAGGTTGATGATGATGTTGGTGTAGTAAGTATAGCTTGTAATTCACGCACCATTCTTGTCAGGGTTTCTATCCTACCCAATATCATTTCTATCCATCCACTCATCTGATTCGATAGATCTTGATTATCAATTCGAAGTTCCCTAACTTCTTCCAATATTCCCCTTCGATTGGTATTCGGAAGTAGAGGTTGAATATTTTCTGAGATTGCAGTAATGCAACCTTCAAGGTGGAAAACTTTAGCAAGAAGGGTGAATACAGTGTTACGCATAGGTTCACCGGTGAGTACATCATTTTCTCCGATGTTAGGACGTAAGTTTGGTTCGCGGTACGGCTCGCCTTCTTCATTTCTCCATCGAGTGAGTAAGTCTCGGACCCACCCCCATCTCCTCCAGAAAGAAAAATAACTAAATGGTTGAGGCACTTCTGGTTCATTGACTTCGGAGTCTGCTTCAATATACATCTCGAAATTGCTTCCGGAACTAATGAAATCCAAGCTAGGTGTAGGATCCATCTCTCACAATCAGTTAAAGGGTTTTGATATGAAATGATTTTCGAATATCGAATGATATTCTAATTATATATAGAATATCTATACATACTTCCAAAGATTCAGTGAATTACGGAGAAAATTAAGGAAACGTGTCAGATAAAGTCTATAGTGACAGATACGCTAAGATATGGATTAGTAGATATTCTAAGATATGAATTTTGTCTATACACTATTCATGCAATCATTGTAGTAATATGTGTCTAGACTAAGAATGATAAGCAGGTAATTTTCTAAGGATGATAAACTGATGATTTTCGACAAAAATGATAAGCAAAATTTTTGACATGCAGACACGGTCGAAGTCCAGACTCATTAATGCATCCTAACAACTTATCAGTTATACACACTAATGCAGACCTGGTTCGCTAAGACCACCGCTCTGATACCAACTGACGTGACCCGTCCTAATCCATCCGGACGAAGTCCATATCGATTATAAACGATTCACAACAGTTGATTACATCGCGAGGTACTTGACCTCTGTATGATACATTTTACAAACATTGCATTCGTTTTTAAAAGACAAACTTTCATTTACATCGAAAGTTGACGGCATGCACACTCTTTCGTAATATATCCATCTATAATTGACTTAATAATAATCTTGATGAACTCAACGACACGAATGCAACGTCTTTTGAAATATGTCATGAATGACTCCAAGTAATATCTCTAAAATTAGCAAATGCACAGCGGAAGATTTCTTTCATACCTGAGAATAAACATGCTTCAAAGTGTCAACCAAAAGGTTGGTGAGTTCATTAGTTTATCATAATCATTCATTTCCATCATTTTAATAGACCACAAGATTTTCATTTTCAGTTCTCATAAATAAATGTCCCATGCATAGAGACAAAAATATCATTCATATGGATTGAACACCTGGTAACCGACATTAACAAGATGCATATAAGAATATCCCCTATCATTCCGGGAAATCCTTCGGACATGATAAAAACAACATCGAAGTACTAAAGCATCCCGTACTTTAGATGGGGTTCGTCAGGCCCATAGATCTATCTTTAGGATTCGCGTCAATTAGGCGTGTACTAATTCTCAAAATTAGTGATGTTCCCTAATTCTTAGGCTACCAAACTAAAAGGGGCATATTCGGCTTCGATCATTCAACCATATAATGTAGTTTCGATTACTTGTGTCTATTTCGTAAAACATTTATAAAAATTGCGCATGTATTCTCATATCTTATAGCTTGTAGTATATATTTAATTTGTGTTTATATTTAAAAAAGATTACTCTTTATATAATTTTGTTAATATTTAATTAGTTTGTATTATATTAAAAATACTTAATTTGTTATATATGATTATTTGTATGAAAATTGTTATTATGATTAATACATACTTGTATGCAAAATTACTTATAAACGTATTTTCATATACTTAATATTTATCTAGTAAAATAAGTTTAATACTGGTAAATACAAGTTGTATTTAATTATATTGATAATAACACTACTACTAATGATATTCATATTAATAATAATTTTGTTAATAATAATAATACTAATAATACTAAAAATGGTACTAACGCTAATATTAATGAAAATAATAATAAATTGTGTTATTTTCATAATAACACTAATAATAATAGTCATAATCATAATAATAATAATACTTGTATCAATTTTAATCATATTAATAATACTAATACTACCTAATAATAATACTAGTAATGATAATAACTTTTAGTAATAATCAATAATAATATCATCATTATAATTATAATTACTATAATAAACATAAATGTTAACTATTACTTTTATTAGTAGAAATAATAATACTAATGACTATAACACTAGTAACAATAATAATAACTATAATAATAATAATAATAATAATAATAATAATAATAATAATAATAATAATAATAATAATAATAATAATAATAATAATAATAATAATAATTATTATTATTATTATTATTATAATGAAAATGAAATATAAAAGTGTATACCCTTGTTTTAAAGCTTTTCCAAAAATAATTGCCCACGACGAGGCTCGAACCTCCGACCTCTCATTAACCCGACACTTCATTTAACCAGCTGGGCTGTGCCCATTTATCTGAAAGATTACAGAACTCATTTAAATTTAACCCGTAAATTAAATGCTTCATCTTCTTCCTTCTACTTGAAATCAAACGAATCAAAAATCCAAACCATGTATTACAACTTCGATTAAGGACTTAACATTTAATTAAAACTTATCATTGTTGTATACTTTTGAAAAAAAAAAATAATTAAAACAAAAAAAATGAAGGTTACAGCTTTCGCTGTTCGTGATAAAAAAAAATTTATAAATTTTGATTTCAATTTCTAGGATGTTTTACAATATAATTATAACATGAAACATGTTTAAAATCATAACTAAAAACTTTTTGAATACTGAATTTAATCTGAAACAATCCCTAAAACTTCAATTTGATTATAGAATAAGGTTTGACTTTTAGAATTTAAAACTTTGACTTACGAATTAGAAATCAAGAAGAGGAATTGGAGGCTAGAAATTTGCAGATAGTTTAAGTGAAAGGTTTCCAACAACACTGCATTATTATTTTTTGAAGATTGATTCGAATTTGAGTTATGGTTGTAAAGTTGTCGTGAGCTAAGGAAGAAAGGAAAAAAATGTGTTCTTGTTCTCTGTTGTGGTATTCGATTAGCAGTCAATACCAGCTGTATAAATGATAAATAAGATGTTAATTGAATCATTGGAGTAGTGATTATTGCTTGCTGTTTACAGATAGTGGTCGACACCCATATGCTTCGGCCAATAACAAAATGACAGAGAAAAAATTATAAAATTCTGATAGGAATATCGTACTAATCTATATTATTTATTATGATTTATATATAATTAATAATAATAATTAATAAATACAAATATATTAATAATAATAATTCTATTAATAATAATAAATAATAACAATACTGGTTTCCTTATATATATATATATATATATATATATATATATATATATATATATATATATATATATATATATATATATATATATTTCTGTATTTATAGATGTATATTTATATATAAATGTGCTTATATATCTTGATTATATATCTGTATATGTATATATATATATATATATATATATATATATATTAAATTCTTATTTTTGTTAACTAACTAATATAATTATACTAATACTTATTAGTATTAATAATACTAATAATAATATTATTAATAATAATTTTATTAATAAAGACTAATAATAATAAATGACAAATAATAATATGATAATATTAATACTAGTAATGATAACTGTAATTACTAATAATGACAATAATATTATAATTGATAATAATAATCTTATTAGTTATAATAATATTAGTATTATTAATGATGATAATAATATTAATAAAAATAATATATTAACTTATACATATTAAATTATATATATATATATATATATATATATATATATATATATATATATATATATATATATATATATATATATATATATATATATATATCTTGTATCAGAATTGATAATACAATTATTAATATAAATAATAACATTAATACTAATATTGAATGTAGGAATCATAAGATTGTTAATAACACTAATACTAATAACGATGATACTAAATAT
Organism: Rutidosis leptorrhynchoides; assembly: GCF_046630445.1. Classification (NCBI taxonomy): domain Eukaryota; kingdom Viridiplantae; phylum Streptophyta; class Magnoliopsida; order Asterales; family Asteraceae; genus Rutidosis; species Rutidosis leptorrhynchoides. Next base: position 268,143,293 of record NC_092334.1, read on the forward strand.
AATAATACTAATCCATCTATATATATCATGTTCGTATCTATAGATTATTAATAACAATATGATTGATATTATTATTAGAAATAGTACAATATTATTATAAAACTTATATTTATATTTTTTTTTATCTACATATGTATTTACATATTTATTTACAAATAATTGTTCGTGAATCGTTGGGAGTAGTCAAAGTCAAATGCATTCATAGAAATAGTTCAAACATTATGAGACTCAGTTTAATAGACTTTGCTTATCGTGTCGAAATCATATAAGATTAAGTTTAAATTAGGTCAGAAATTCCCGGGTCATCACACGGATGAATAACATCTAGAATCTGAGATAGTATATAATCGTGATGAGATACTCTGGAAATGAGAGAGAAAATAGTATCACGAACAGGTTCGCCGGTAAGTGCTTCAAGTTCTTCGCCAAGAGGGGAACGTGCGGGATGGAAGGGATCACCTCCTTCTTGTTTCCAATGATTAAGTAGGCTACGAACCCACCAGATGAATTGGGGATGGCTGATTGGTTGATTCATTCTGGTGACGCTGCTTTCCGGAGCTTAGGTGAACATCCATGTCGGAATAGCTGTCGGGTTTCGAAGAACTTGAACTAGTGACGAGTTCCATTTCGTACGATTGAGTAAAGGATTTTTCGATAGGAAATGATTTTCGGCTATTGGATGGTATTCTAATTACAAAGAATATCTATATATATAGAACAAAAGATTTCGTAGATTACAGAGGAGTTTACGGAATATATCAGGCAAAGTTTACAGTAATAGATATGCTAAGATATGAATTAGCAGATACGCTAAGATATAAATTATGTCTATACACTATTCACGCAGTCAATGCAGTAAGATGTGTCTAGACTAAGAATGATAAGCAAGTGATTTCCTAAGAATGATAAACAGGTAATTTTCGACACGAAATGATAAGTAAAACTTTTGACATGCAGACACGGTCGAAGTCCAGACCCACTAATGCATCTAAACAACTATCAGGTAGACACACTAATGTAAGACCTGGTTCGCTAAGATCACCGCTTTGATACCAACTTTAACGACCCGTGCTAATCCATCTGGACGAATACATTACATTTGGTTACATCGCGAGGTACTTGACCTCTATATGATACATTTTACAAACATTGCATTCGTTTTAAAAAGACAAACATTCATTACATCGAAAGTTGACGGCATGCATACCATTTCATAATATATCCAACTATAATTGACTTAATAATAATCTTAATGAACTCAACGACTCGAATGCAATGTCTTTTGAAATATGTCATGAATGACTCCAAGTAACATCTCTAAAATGAGCAAATGCACAGCGGAAGGTTTCTTTCATACCTGAGAATAAACATGCTTTCAAGTGTCAACCAAAAGGTTGGTGAGTTCATTAGTTTATCATAATCATTTATTTTCATCATTTTAATAGACCACAAGATTTCAGATATTTAATTGTACACGTAATCCGAGTACATAATAACACGCGTAACCCACAAATTAAAATTCATTCATATGGTGAACACCTGGTAACTGACCTTAACAAGATGCATATAAAATATCCCCATCATTCCGGGACTCTCATCGGACATGATAAATCGAAGTACTAAAGCATCCGTAACCCAAATGGGGTTTGTTGGGCCCAATAGATCTATCTCTAGGATTCGCGTCAATTAGTGGCAATTATAATAAACACCAATTCTTAGGCTACCAAGCTAAAAAGGGGCATATTCGGTTTGATAATCCAACCATAGAATGTAGTTTCGATCAATTGTGTCTATTTCGTAAAGGATTTATAAAAGCAGCGCATGTATTCTCAGTCCCAAAAATATATATTGTAAAAGTATTTAAAAAGGGAGCAAATGAAACTCACAATACTGTATTTTGTAGTAAAAATACATATGACGACATTGAACAAGTGCAAGGTTAGCCTCGGATTCACGAACCTATATCATTTGTATATTTATTAATATACATAGTTGTAATTGAACACATATATATATATAAATGTATTAGTTATATCATTTTTATATTAATAATACATATATATTTCATATATTCATTTTGTATATAAAAATATTAAATTTTGTTATGTTATATGTATTATATATATATATATATATATATATATATATATATATATATATATATATATATATATATATTATTTGTTAGTTAAAACAGTACTTTAGTAATACTAAGATAATATTTGAAATATTAGTAGTGATAATACTAATAAATATGATGATATTATTTAAAATTTTATTAATACGAATATTAATGATAATTATTAATAATAAATCTCATAATAATGATAATAACAGTATTTTTTTATAAAATAAATAATTTAATGATAATGGTAATAATTTTTGTAATAATACTTGATAATAATAATAATTATAACAATCTTATTACTAATGGTAATCTTAATAATAATAATAATAATAATAATAATAATAATAATAATAATAATAATAATAATAATAAGTCTACAATGATACTAATACTAATATTAATCATAGTAATAATAGTTTGTATTATTTTCATAATAACAATAATAATAATAATCCTAATCATAATAATATTTATATCGGTATTAATAATACTAATAATAACATTAATAATACTTAATGATGTTACTTAATAGTAAAATGATAATATTAATAATAATAATAATAATAATAATAATAATAATAATAATAATAATAATAATAATAATAATAATAATAATCATAATATTACTATTACCTAGTAATAATAACAATTATTACTTATATTAGTAATATTAATAACAATATTAATTATAATACTAAAATTAATAACAACAACAATAATAATCATAATAATAATAATAATAATAATAATAATAATAATAATAATAATAATAATAATAATAATAATAATAAAAATAATTAATATTAATAAGTAATAATAAATAAATAAATAAAGACTACCTCAAATGAATGAATTCCAAAAAAAATAGCCCATGCCTGGGCTTGAACACCAGACCTCTCGTTAACCTAAACACCCTCCTAACCATCCATCCAATTCTGTTTTCTGGAAGTAAACTCAACCCATTTACTTATAACCCGTATCTTATTGTTCTTATTTCTTATTCTTCCTCACAACATTGAAATTGACCAGAGTACTTAGCCACCACTTCAACAAGTTCAAGATTTGAATTAAGGTTTGTGATTAAAACAAAACGACCTGAATGAATTGATTTATCAAAACAGAAGAGAATATTTTGGCTGTAATAGACTTCGCGAAGAACACAAGACTCCAAACTTTATTTTGAATTTCAGACATGTTTAGAGGTTGATTACAAAACGAAATGTGTTTAAAATGATTCGTTGAAACTTTTTGAATCATTAATTTCAACATAAACGACCTCTAAAACTTCAATTTAATTATAAAACACTCGTTTAACTTTTTATTTCGAACGTTTGACCCCAAAATTCGAACCCAGTTTAGAGAATTGAAAGCTCAGAATTTGTAGAAAGTTTACATAGACGATTCCTAACATGACTGCACTTTTAGTTTTTGAAGTATAATTCAAATTCGAGGTTTTGAATAACGGGGTTCAAGAACAGAGGTAAAAGAGCTGTTTCAAACTTTTTTCTGTTAAATCCTTCAAATAAAAGCAGCTGTAATTATTGATTGATAATAATATGGAAATTAATCGAATGGGTTTATGTCCAAATAACAGAAGTCAAGCAGCTTGATTTATGGGATAAGAGGTCGACAGAAAATAAACAAGGATAAAAGAATGAAGAAAAAAAATAAAGCTGGATAGATATTGCTAACAGATTTCGTTTTTATTGTGAATTTGATTTCAACTTGCTATTAGATCAGAGACAAGAAAAAAATTCGACAGGGACGTTAACTGATCTCAATTATACATTTGTATTTGTATTATTATTTTTTATATTAATAACAAATAAGTATAAATATATTAATAATGATAATACTATTAATATTAATATTAATAATAATAAAAAAATAACAATAATGATAATTTTAATAATAATGATATTTATAACATTAATATTAATAATAATAATAATAACAATTTTAGTAATAACTAAAATCATATTTATAATAATGATAATAATAGTAATAATATTATTAATAATAAATGATAGTTTTTATAGTAATACTCATTTTAATAATAATGTTAACATTGATATATATATATATATATATATATATATATATATATATATATATATATATATATATATTAATGATAATATCTAATGACATGTAAATTACAATCTAAATTATAATTTTAATCATTCTTATAATAATATTTATATGTAAAAATCTTTATTTTGATACTTATATCCTTAAAATTATAATTATAACAATAATAATATTAATACTACTAATATTGATATTAATGAAAGTAATAATAACATTACTATAACAATTATATTTTTAAATTGTAATTAAATTTAATATATTAACCTTACATATTATTAATTATGTAATATTTACTAATTATATAATATATATAATAATAGATATTTAATATTTATTATTTATTCATTTTAATATATTACAATGTACATACAATCAGTAATTATGTATGGAAATCATGTATACATATATATATATATATATATATATATATATATATATATATATATATATATATATATATATATATATATATATATATATATATATATATTTCAACTATTATATATCTAATTATGTTTTAATTAACAAGTAAATAAATATATTAATTACATATATTGAAACAAATAATCTCAGAGTATAACATTTAATACTTTATTATCATTGGCAAATCTACTTTCTATAATTAAATAAACGATTTTAAATAACTAGTTTAAGTTTTCTTTCATAATAACTAAATCACATAATAGTTCATTACAATATTTATAATATCTAATTATTTACGTGTATAGTTATATATATATATATATATATATACATTTCTATTTACGATTAAAGGTTCGTGAATCATCGGAAATAGTCACAGAGGAAATTAATATATGAAAATAGTTCAAAATTTTGAGACTCAACATTACAGACTTTGCTTATCGTGTCGAAATCTGTCACACCCCCAAATTAGGGCCTAGGGTATTTGTGACTAATTATATCAAATCACAGTTGTATAAACGAGAATGACTCTATATGAGACGTTTTGAATAAAACATTTATTAATAAAACAGCGGAAGCATTAAAAGTTTTACATCAAATTTAAACTGAAATAATAATAATAGTCTTAATGCAAAGTAAATGTAATGAAATGAAGACTCCATGTAGCAGCATTCAATTCATCAGGTAGCAATCATGGCAATCATCTTATTCATTACCTGAGACAAAACATGCTTAAAGTGTCAACCAAAAAGGTTGGTGAGTTCATTAGTTTATCAAAATCAATCATTTCCGTTATAATAATAGGCCACAAGATTTCAGTTTCATAAATATCCGTACACTAGCAAGTGTATAAAAGCATTCTATAAGTTGTAGGCACCCGGTAACAAGCCTTAACGTTCATGTTTTACCCTCTGAAGTACACCAGATCAGGTGTGTTTAAAATAACCTCGAAGTTCTAAAGCATCCCATAGTCAGGATGGGGTTTGTCAGACCCAATAGATATATCTTTAGGATTCGCGCCTACCGTACATAGACAAGTAGTTTAATGTTACCAAGCTAAGGGTATATTTCTGGTTTAAACTCACATAGAATTAGTTTTAGTACTTGTGCCTATTTTGTAAAACATTTATAAATCAGCGCATGTATTCTCAGCCCAAAAATATATATAAAAAGGGAGCAAATGAAACTCACCTTAAATAGCAGTTGAAGTATTCCACGCAAGAAAGGAAAGTAAAGCAAGTAAGTGACCGAGATATCAACTAGAAGTAGTTCTTTAAGAGAGAAATGAGAGATTAAGGTGTAAGTTTGAAATGAGAAATGTATGTGGTATTTATAGTTGAAAATGTTAGGTAAAAAAAATTAAAATAAAATAAGTAAATCTTAAAAGTTAAAATAAGAAAAAGTATTTTGTATTTTTATTAAAAGTAAATTTTAAAAGTTAAAATAAGAAAAAGTAGTTTGTATTTTTATTAAAAGTAAAATCTTAAAAGTTAAAATAAGAAAAAGTAGTTTGTATTTTTATTAAAAGTAAAATCTTAAAAGTTAAAATAAGAAAAAGTATTTTGTATTTTTATTAAAAGTAAATCTTAAAAGTTAAAATAAGAAAAAGTAGTTTGTATTTTTATTAAAAGTAAATCTTAAAATAAAAGTAGTTTGTATTTTTATTAAAAGTAAATCTTAAAAGAAAAAGTAGTTTGTATTTTTGTATTTATTTATTAAAAGTAGATATAGTTTTGATTTTTTTTTTGTATAAAATTCTAAAAAAAAATTTGTTTAATATATTTCTAAGAACATTTAACATTTTATTTCTATATTTGTTTATTATTAAATACGAATTTTATATAAAAATTATTATTATATTTAGTTTTTATAAAAATTAAAATTTATGATTATTAATTTATAGTTTTTATTAGTTTTATAAATGTTATAATATTATGTATTATTTAGTTAATTATATATTCTATTAACTAAATAACAAAAGTAATATAAATATTATATATATATATATTCATTGATGTAATTATGTTATATTATATATCATAATCTTATTTATAATATTTATAATTATATTATTTATTTTAAGCGTACGTTTATTCGGTCAACGTTAAATTTATTCGTATATAACAACTCTAGGTATTTTAGTAAAATCGGAAGTCGAAAAGTGAGGGTTGTTATAGTACCTACCCGTTAAAAGAAATTTCGTCCCGAAATTTAGTTTTCGCCATCAATCAGCGTTGTTCGTACCTAAACGAGGATATTTACGTTTTATCTGGTCTTCACGTTCCCAGGTAGGTTCGGGGCCTTTTGTGAATTCCAACGGATAGAATATTGTTCTGTTTCATGCATTTAAATAATACGAACCCTAATTTCTTACAGGTTCTTCTATTAAGTGCATTTTATCATTAATGCGGAGGTTATCTAAAGGATTAATAAGAGTGTCATTTGACTAGGTTATCCTCAAAAGGGATGATGGTGTTATACGAGCATTTTAGTAAATTGAACACATGAAATGTGTTATGAATAGTATTGAGCTTATTTAAAACTTTGAGTGTTTATGTCACAATATTAGGGTAGACAAAACAGAGAGTAGTTCATGAAAATTATAGTCATGAAGTTTGATAGAGATCATTATTGTTTACAACAAGAATATTGTAATGATGAATATAAGTTGAAAAAATAAAGTTTTATCACTACTGAATAATATGGATAAAACGATTTGATTATAGGAAGCGTATAAACGAAGCTATTGTAAAAGAGTGAATGAGAAATTAAATGTTCGCCTTAACTTTTGACGTAGTCACGATTGATTTTTGGAATTCAAGGGATTAAAGGAAATCTTCGTAATCCATAAGATTTGATTCTCCGGTAATTAAGGAATTTGAAATTTTCTTTGATTAAATGAGGTGAATTGCTTCAATTGCTGTGTTTGGAATTTTGCTATAAATTAGCTTCTTCCGTTTCATTATCTTCACCACTTCTATACTTTCTTTCTCAATTCATACTTCCAAAGATTGTGAGAATGCTCCATCCAGTTCTTATCCTGGATATTTTTCTGACTATCATTTCAGTCATTCTTCTTTTTCATTTACCACTTAGAGGAATTTGTTTTCTTCTACTATTACCTTGGGGTTATAGTGTTTTTAATTCTCCCATGTCTTTACGTTGCAATACGTATTGATATACACGGTTTGTAATTTCGGTATCGTTATCGGGCTACATATTTTCCCTTATATGTCAGAGCTCTTTGCCTTTTTATTCTCCTCTCGACTCTAAGTAAAGCGAGTAATGGTCCAGAATTTGTAGGTATGAAGTTTCGAATGGACCTACTGTTCTAAGCGTAATATCACGATTTGATTTGGTAAATTACCAGAATTACTGAGGATAGAACTATCAAGAATATATTTGCTTGATATGTTCAGAGATTAAGTAGAATGTAAGAGTCGTTTAACATGGCAAATGATGATTATAAAGTCTATGAATCATCATCTTCCATTAAAAATTTAGCATGACTTACTGTAATATAATCATGTTGGCCTGACGTCATTATATTATACTAACTCATGCTTCAATTCTCAACACTACTTCAAATCATTCAAAATTTGAATTTAAATTTTACGGAATATAGAAACTTAAACAGTTTTCGTTTATGATGTAATAAAGATATTGCAAAGAGATAATTAATTGCGGACAAGAATCGTTATGAAGATATCTTTAGAAATATCGAGGATATTTATAACGAAAGATATGATGATATTTTAGAATTTCTAAAATCGATGGATAATGAAGAAATTCTTCTGTAAGGATTTAGAATGCGTAAAAAGATCTTCTATGATTTCCTTCAGAAATCGAATCATCTAGATTCTTTGGTTATAGGTTTAGTCCTTGGGATTTGTCCTTGGTCTCCTTCATGTTTTGCTCAATCCGTCTTTCAATACCAGATATTCTTTTGAGCTTTTCCAATACACAATTCTTTATTATCAAGCTTCTGGTCATTAAGGCCATCTACAGCTTTTGCTGCTTCATCAGCATTCTCAAGGTTAACTGATCTGAATCATTGATTATCAATCTGATATGTTTTCAAGGATTTTGAAGAATGTACAATGTAATATATTAATGTGAATGTTAGATATTTCTTGGGTATTACCTACCCGTTAAAATATTTTCACAATTAACAGTTTGTACAAAAGAATTTTTAAATACAATCTTTATGAAAATATACATACATATATATTTTCTTCAGATGTAATTATGGATTTAATAAGTTAATATAATATTAAACTCATTTGATTTACGGTTGAAACGAGAATAAATAATCTCCAAAACTTTAGAGATTACATAATCGTCGCGGAATATTTCTTTAATGAAGTTATGAATCAATACTTCATCGTTCATTGTTATTAATATACCTCAGCAAATGATGTTGATGCTCGTGGATTTCTTGTGAAATTCATAAGGCACAAATGATGTTTTCGAGAAATTTTTGAGTACATCGAAAAATAGGAGTGTAAAATCACACATGCATTTGAATAATACACTTAGTTTATTATGAAATGGAGTTTATTGTACTGAAGCAGTGATTAATGATTGTTAAGTCATTAACGAAGGATGTACATCATAGCGTATTAGTGATATGAATTAACCAAGTAGTACATACTAGTTAAGATTCACACGTAATAGTTTAGTACGAAAAGATTTATTATTGTTCCAAACCATATATATATAAAGTATACATATATAATTCTTCAGGAAGAATGAGTCAATACATCTTAACTCATTATTACTAATATTCCTTAGTATCTATGGGCGTATGATGTCGATGTTTGAGGTACCGATTATGATGTTGAGACGTGGGATGCTGATGTTGTTGTTGGTGAAGCTGATGCTGTTGGTGGTGATGCTGATAGTACTGGTGGTGCTGGTGCTGGTGCTGGTGCTGCTGTTGGTGCTGCTTGTGGTATTTGGTTAGTAAGTGTGAGCCTAGCTACCAAATCGCGCACTATTTCCTCCAGGGTTTCTACTTTACGCTCGAGTCTATGGATTTGTTCTACCCATTCCTCTGTAAGGTTTGTCAATTCTTGATATTTAGTTCGAAGTCTTCTAACTTCTTCTAATAACCCTTTCTGGTTACATCGAGTCGGCCTTCGAGGTGGAAAATCCTTGCGAAAAGAGTGAAAACGGTATTGCGAACAGGTTTGCCAGTAAGAGGATCGAGTACTCCGACGTTTCGTGGTAAGTTTGGCTCGTGATAAGGAGTACCTTCTTCATTTCTCCATAGGGTGAGTATTTCGCGAACCCATCCCCATTTTCTAAAGAAATCACGGTAATTGATCGGTGGGTGTGCTCCTGTCACACTATCTTTGGAGCTAGAAGAACTTGAGGAATTAGGTGAGAAATCCATATTATGTGTTTGGAATAGGGTTTGATATGAAATGGGTGTTGAATATTGAATGATATATTCATCTCCTTGAATACGTATATATAGCAGAAAGATTTCCGTAATTTACGGAGGAAATTTAGGAAAAGTGTTAGACAAGGTCTATTGGGAATAGATATGCTAAGATATGATTTGTCTATACTCTAATAATGGCAGTATGACGTGTCGAGATTATAAAATGATAAGTATGTAATCTAATAATCTTTCGATTAAAGACTTTCAATTCGTATACTGTGATAACCCAATGACATTTCCCGGTTCGCAAACCGATGCATAAAGGCATAAGGCATATAGGTTCGTGATATAACAGGGAGTTATATACGTTTGAGTATGAATTATAGGAGTTTCAAAAATCTTGGATAATATTTCATGTAATACATATGTAATACACAAAACCAGGATAGATGACTAGGTGAGTTGTTCTTAATAAGTTCACCACTTATTAAGTGCGTAAGTGACTAAGTGTTGTATGATCACTATAGTCAGGTTTGATATTGTGCACCATACCCAAACATCTATGCCACCGCCGAGTCACTTGAATGATCAATTGTTACCGGTTGGCCCAGGAATTCTCAACCAAAATCTAAGTTTGGCATTCGAAATCCACAAGCGTCCCATAGTGGTACCAAGGATCACCCTAGGCCTTAAGTAGCGTTGACGTTCGAGTAATTTCACATTATCGTGTATGTTATAATCTTAAGATTTAAGTATAGTTTCTAAGGTATAGTGTAGCATTTATCAATTAAAGGCAACAATTAAAGGCACTATGGTCAAGGAAAGTTGTAGTCCTACATTGCTAAGGTACCTAATTGTATAAGGCACACATAAAATGCAATCCTGGTTCTCTACAACAACCTGCTCTGATACCAATCTGTCACACCCCCAAATTAGGGCCTAGGGTATTTGTGACTAATTATATCAAATCACAGTTGTATAAACGAGAACGACTCTATATGAGACGTTTTGAATAAAACATTTATTAATAAAACAGCGGAAGCATTAAAAGTTTTACATCAAATTTAAACTGAAATAATAATAATAGTCTTAATGCAAAGTAAATGTAATGAAATGAAGACTCCATGTAGCAGCATTCAATTCATCAGGTAGCAATCATGGCAATCATCTTATTCATTACCTGAGACAAAACATGCTTAAAGTGTCAACCAAAAAGGTTGGTGAGTTCATTAGTTTATCAAAATCAATCATTTCCGTTATAATAATAGGCCACAAGATTTCAGTTTCATAAATATCCGTACACTAGCAAGTGTATAAAAGCATTCTATAAGTTGTAGGCACCCGGTAACAAGCCTTAACGTTCATATTTTACCCTCTGAAGTACACCAGATCAGGTGTGTTTAAAATAACCTCGAAGTACTAAAGCATCCCATAGTCAGGATGGGGTTTGTCAGACCCAATAGATCTATCTTTAGGATTCGCGCCTACCGTACATAGACAAGTAGTTTAATGTTACCAAGCTAAGGGTATATTTCTGGTTTAAACCCACATAGAATTAGTTTTAGTACTTGTGCCTATTTCGTAAAACATTTATAAATCAGCGCATGTATTCTCAGCCCAAAAATATATATAAAAAGGGAGCAAATGAAACTCACCTTAAATAGCAGTTGAAGTATTCCACGCAAGAAAGGAAAGTAAAGCAAGTAAGTGACCGAGATATCAACTAGAAGTAGTTCTTTAAGAGAGAAATGAGAGATTAAGGTGTAAGTTTGAAATGAGAAATGTATGTGGTATTTATAGTTGAAAATGTTAGGTAAAAAAAAATTAAAATAAAATAAGTAAATCTTAAAAGTTAAAATAAGAAAAAATATTTTGTATTTTTATTAAAAGTAAATTTTAAAAGTTAAAATAAGAAAAAGTAGTTTGTATTTTTATTAAAAGTAAAATCTTAAAAGTTAAAATAAGAAAAAGTAGTTTGTATTTTTATTAAAAGTAAAATCTTAAAAGTTAAAATAAGAAAAAGTATTTTGTATTTTTATTAAAAGTAAATCTTAAAAGTTAAAATAAGAAAAAGTAGTTTGTATTTTTATTAAAAGTAAATCTTAAAATAAAAGTAGTTTGTATTTTTATTAAAAGTAAATCTTAAAAGAAAAAGTAGTTTGTATTTTTGTATTTATTTATTAAAAGTAGATATAGTTTTGATTTTTTTTTTGTATAAAATTCTAAAAAAAAAATTTGTTTAATATATTTCTAAGAACATTTAACATTTTATTTCTATATTTGTTTAATTATTAAATACGAATTTTATATAAAAATTATTATTATATTTAGTTTTTATAAAAATTAAAATTTATGATTATTAATTTATAGTTTTTATTAGTTTTATAAATGTTATAATATTATGTATTATTTAGTTAATTATATATTCTATTAACTAAATAACAAAAGTAATATAAATATTATATATATATATTCATTGATGTAATTATGTTATATTATATATCATAATCTTATTTATAATATTTATAATTATATTATTTATTTTAAGCGTACGTTTATTCGGTCAACGTTAAATTTATTCGTATATAACAACTCTAGGTATTTTAGTAAAATCGGAATTGTTATAAAATCATACAAAGATTAAGTTTAAATTTGGTCGGAAATCTCCGGGTCGTCACACACCTGGTTCACAAATTTGATTTTGATATTGTGAAAGTTTTAGACAAATATTAAAACAAGAATTATGTTTCAAATGATTCATAAAAACTTTAGGAATCCTTGATTTCAACAGAAACAACTTATAAAACACCAATTTGATCTTTGAACATTCAGTTGACTTTTTAATCAAAATCTTTGACTCGCAAATTCGACATCCATTTGAGAAATTGGATCATGAAACCTTCCAGATAGTTTGAGTAAAAGCTTCTTAACAAAACTATACTTATAGATTTTTAAATTGATTCGAATTCAAGCTGTTGTTCATCACAGTGAAGAACACCATGAACTCAAATGTTGATTTTGAATTTAAGGTAGTTTTAGATAAATATTACTACATGAATTGTGTTTTAAATCCTTCCTATAAGCTTTAGGAATCATCAATTTAACCTGAATCATCAAAAAGAATTCGAATTTCCTCATAAACAAAATGTTTGACTTTTTGATTTGGAAGTTTGACTTCAAAATTCATGAGCAATTTGAGAAATTAATGAATGAAAACTTACAGATAGTTCGAACATATAATTCCTAACAAGACTGCGTTTATAGATTTCCAAATTGTATTTGAATTCGTGGTTTGGCAAAAATGTGACACAAACAGAGACCGATGGGTTTCTTTCTAATTTAATTTCCACGATTGCAGTAGGTCTATATAGAATACAAGTGGTTGATGATTGTTTGTAATATTCGAATAATTGAAGAGACAAGCCAGAAATTATCACGGTTGTCTTATTGCAAAAAATGGAATCGATCGTACAGAAGGAAGAAAAAATAAATAAAGTTGAAAGGGATTTCTAACGGATTCAAGAATGTATCTGTATATATCTATATCTGTATCGGCATATATATATATATATATATATATATATATATATATATATATATATATATATATATATATATATATATATATATATATTTGCTTTTTATTTATAAAACTTAATTATATTATCAATAATCAAAATTTATAATAATAATAATAATACTATTAATAATAATAATAATAATATGAGTAATAATAATATAATGATCACAAAATAAAGATTTTAATAATAATTAAAAATAATACTAATAATACTTTTAATAATATTAGTTATATTAATATTAATTATTATTAATGATAATGATAATAATAATAATAATTATAACATAACAATTTATACATAACAAATTTTATATATATTTATCTCACATTAGAATTAATAATATTAATTATACTAACCTTGATATTAATTGTAATAATAAAAGTATTAATAACATTACTATAACAACTATATTTTCAACTTGTATTTAATATATTAATATTACATATTATTAATTATGTAAAATTTATTAATTATATATATAATATGTAATAGTGAAACTTTTTATATATATTCCAATATACCAATCATAATATTTATTTATAGAAATCATATACATTTATATATATATATATATATATATATATATATATATATATATTGTTTTATTTTAACAATCTCTTTATTACCTTGTATATTATTTTACATGTTCAATTCTAATGATTAAATTATATCTTAATATTTGATGTTATGCGAGGTGTATACGAAATAGTTTATATTTTACTAGGAAAAACTATTAAATACGATACAATTTTACACAAGATATTTATTTATTTATAGAATGGATATACTTAAACCTTGCTACAACACTTATAGGCAGTGTACCTAATCGTAAAGTAGTGTAGTTTTTAGTAAGTCCGGTTCGTTCCACAGGGAAATCTTTAAACAAAGCTCAACGCTATATTAGTTTACTTTTATAAAAATACAAATATATATATAAGTAATATTATTATTATAAAGGAGGGTTTTTACCGTTTAATGACCGGTTTGTCGATTTTAAGACTTTAGTCGCAGTTAAAACCTAATGTAAAATATAAAATAAATACAAGACTTAAATTAAAGCGTAAAGTAAATAACGTTAATGAAATTGCGAATAATAAAAGTGTGATAAAATAAAATTGCGATAATTAAAAAGTACGATAATTAAAAGTGCGATTAAATAACAATAAATAAAAGTGCGATAATTAGAAGTGCAATTAAATATAAAATAAAGGAAATTAAATATGAAATAAAAGAATTATGCTTATTTAAACTTCCGTAATCATGATGTTTGACGTGTTGATTTTAGTTTTATGCCCATGGGTTAATTGTCCTTTGTCCTGGATTATTTAATATGTCCGTCTGGTTTTTGTCCATAACAGTCCATCAGTCATAAATATAAAGTGCGAGTGTCCTCATCAAATTATTCTTATACCCGAAGTTAAATATTCCAACTAATTGGGGATTCGAATTGTAACAAGGTTTTAATACTTTGTTTAATGAATACACCAGGTTATCGACTGCGTGTAAACCAAGGTTTTACTACTTTGTTAACAATTACACCAATTACCCTTGAATGTAATTTCACCCCTGTTTTAATTATTCTAGTGGCTATTAATCCATTCCCGTGTCCGGTTAAATGAACGATTATTCGTACATATAAATACCCCGCCCATCGTATCCGATTGAGTGTATATGGTAATTTATAGGGACGCCCAATTGTAGATCTTTATATTAACATTAACAAACTATCATTTAGTTAAACAAATATAAAGCCCATTAATAGCCCATAGTCTAATTTCCACAAGTGTCGTTCTTTTGTCCAAACCCCAATTATGGTACAAAGCCCAATTACCCAATTTTAGTAATTAGCCCAACATCATGATTACTTCGTTTTAAATAAGCATAATAATTACTTAGCTACGAGACATTAATGTAAAAAGGTTGAACATAACTTACAATGATTAAAAATAGCGTAGCGTTACACGGACAGAATTTCGACTTACACCCTTACAATATTCGCTAACATACCCTTATTATTAGAATTATAATTATAATTAAAATTAAAATATAAATTATATATATATATATATATCGTATATATGAGAGAAGAGAGAAATAGATTATGAATTGCGATCAGAATTCGGTTGCTTTTATAGGAAAAGTTGAAATTTGGGGCTCCGCGACTCGCGGCAAAATCCTCTTCAAATTCCGCGAGTCGCGGAGAATGAATTTACAGCTCACACCCTTGGAGTCTTTCTCTGCCGACGGTTTTATAATATATATATAATATATATATAATTAATATAATTAATTATATATTATATTATATTTATATACATAGTTAACTTGTAATTTTTAGTCCGTTGCGTCGAGCGTTAAGAGTTGACTCTGGTCCCGGTTCCGGATTTTCGAACATCCTTGCGTACAATTTTATATTTTGTACTTTGCGTTTTGAATCTTGTACTCTTGTAATTTCGAGACGTTTCTTATCAATAATTGGAACCTTTTTGATTGTCTTTTGTACTTTTGAGCTTTTTGGTCGTTTGCGTCTTCAATTCGTCGAATCTGTCTTTTGTCTTCACCTTTTATTATTTAAACGAATATCACTTGTAAATAGAACAATTGCAACTAAAAGCTTGTCTTTCTTGAGGAATAATGCTATGAAATATATGTTCGTTTTTAGCATTATCAAATATTCCCACACTTGAGGGTTGCTTGTCCTCAAGCAATATCGTCTTGAAATACAAGAATCACTTCTTTATTCTTCACACTTTGTACATCAGTGATTTCTATACGGCGGTATAAACAATGGTAGTAACGATATGGTTTACAGTCCCACATGACTATAAAAATTTAGATCCATTAAGGAAATTGGATCTTTATGAAAACATTTGATCTTTTGAAATCTAGTTTTTACCCTAGATAAGTTTTCCGGAATAACCCTTTACCGGTGTTTGCAAAATATTTTTGTGGGTTTGGTGGGTTTTAGATTTGAAAATTTTAGCTCAAAACTTGCGGTTTTGTGTCACCCACTTGCTAACCTTGTATTTGGAAAGCAACACGTCCAGTTTACTTGTCCCGTATATTACCTTTCGGTAAACTACCGTCCGGTTGAAAGGAAAGCGTTGAACAAGCAACTGTTAAGGCAATGTCCCCTGACATGCTTTTAATTATGGTCTATAACGTGTCGGACGCAATTACTATCCTTGGTAGGAGCAATAGTAAAGCTCACCCTTATAATTTTTCGGTATGGCACAAGGTCCTGTCTTTGACCACTATGCAACCACCGTTCTTACGGTTGACACCCGATTTAGTTCAGGTGACCTAATGAATTCCAGGTGAATTCCTAGGATTTTACGTTCAATGGTAATGAACGTATTGAAAATAGGGTTTTCAGAAAACAAATCGGTTTGTAATTTTGATCAAAATATTTTCTCGTTCAAGCTCGAGTTTAGATATCATTGAATTCCATGAGTTTGTAATTCTCAATCTTTAAGGTCAATCTCTAGGATTGAGTAATATCAGTCTTAAAAGCTGATTTTTAATCTTTAAGGAGATTATCCTTTCTGGGGATCTGATTCATTAGTCTTATCCAGCTAATTTGCATGGTGCCCCCCCTTTGTACGAGATAAATCCTTCTCATGGTTAGGATAAATCTGACCACTTGGCGACCCTGTTTAATGCTGAGGTCCGTGGATTTCCTGCTGATTTTAGAGATGACTTTTCTAGATTTTTCGTCAACCTACAGCTGGTCTGAATGACAACTTCATGACCTAAATCAAGAAGCGCGTTTCTTTTTCGGAAGACTTTACTTCCTTTTAATGATGGAATTGATTCATCGTGTAGATCCATCTCTTCTTTTCTTTCATTGGGTAAAACAGTTTAGTTTAGTCCAAAGCAAAAGTATTTTCAGTTATTTGTTACAGATATATGTGACATATGTTTAAGATAACTTGGTAAATTTTCCCACACTTGGCCTTTATTTTCCTTTTTATCGTCCTCTATTCCATTTTAAATGAATTTTAACATTTTAGTTTGTTTCTCAATTTATGTCCTTTCCGAGGTAACAATAATTTCGGTGTTAAAACCTAGTTTTATCGTTCATAAATATGTATAAACATGATTTTGAATTCATTTAATTGAAAATTTTGACCAATTTTACTAGAATTGGATAGTCAGTATATAAGACCAGGGCTGTTCTTTATTATTAGAGAGCACTAAATTCTAATACAACTACTGCTTTACTAGTATTTTTAATGGTAACCAAATGTATAAAGTAAAAATTTTTAAAATCCGAAAGAATTTAATCCCTTCCCACACTTAAGATCTTGCAATGCCCTCATTTGTAAGAAATTAGGAATAATTTAAATTATTGAGGGTGATTTGTGTGAAAATGATTAAATTTTTACCAAAGTTTCCAAATATATTGGCGTTTGTTTGCTGAATGATAAATGGTGCACATCATTTGTTCATTCCGTCTTGTTGTTATTTTACATATATTTTGCATCTTGTCGTCAAAATTAGTTGCTTTTGCTGAACTTAATGCCAGTCTTTGAAAATGCGTTGTTTTACCCTGTTGTGTACATAAGATAAACTGCAAACATATATACATATTTTTGAAGTTTGGTATATTACCCCACATTCAAAAATTATTAAAATCTAAGAATAAAAGTTAGATAATTATAAAAATGATTACAATATTAACAAAAGTATTAAACGTATCAATAATTACAAATTACAAAATAAAAAATAATAATAAGTAAACTAAGGATGATATTGGTACCAATAGGGGTTCCAGGCATAACCATAAGTGCTATAGAATGCTTCGCCAGGGTCATACGTAGGATATGGTGGCTGCATCTCTATAGACCAAGGAGGGAAGACGGGTTTCGGTGTAGGAATATAGTTTCTACCTATATGTTGGCAATGAGCTATGATCTGGTTCTGATGAACTTGCCAATCTTCAAATGCTCTCTGTCTAGCATTTTCGTATTCCTGAGAAGCTATAAACCTATGCATTTCTTGCATCTCATTCCCCCCTCCTACATTACCTTGCTGCTGGTTTCTCTCCACCTGTGGATGTCTACCATGGTATCGTACTGCGGCGTTATTTCGCCTCTTCAAAACTTTCGCACCATGGTATACATTTAAACCTATAGTATCGCGGGGTTCTGGTTCTTCTACTAATAATACTCCCCGACTTATATCCACACCGAGATATTCACCAATCAAAGTAATAAAAATTCCACCTCCTATTATGCTATGTGGTCGCATCCCCCGAACCATAGATGATAAATAATAACCCACACAATATGGTATACTTACAGCGCTTTGTGGGTCTCGAATACACATATGGTAAAACAAATCCCGTTCATTTACTTTTTCCTTGTTCTTACCCCTTTGTGTAATCGAATTAGCTAAAAACCTATGTATCACTCTTAATTCGGCTCTATCTATATCCAAATAAGAGTAATTTCCCCCTTTGAAATGGTGATGGCTTGTCATTTGACTCCACACACCGTGTGTATCAAAATTTTCATCTATCTTTCTACCGTTTAGTATCAATCCTCTACAATCGGCAGACGCTAACTCCTCAGGCGTATATATACGTAAAGCCTGAGCCATGTCCAGTAAAGACATGTGGCGCATCGAACCGCCTAACAAAAATCTAATAAAAGAACGATCGGTTAAACTAGCTACCCGATCATTCAACTCTATACTACATAACAATTCTTCACACCATACTTTATATACAGGTCTACGTATGGTGAATAAATGTACCCAGTCATTAAAAGAAGAATTACCATACCTCTGTACAAGTAATTCCCTAATTGGCCCGGCCAATTCTACAGCTTCTAAGGGTCCCCATTCTATGACCCTCGGTACCTCAACAACCTTAGAATGAAGAGTATGCAAACCCCTTTGATATTTTGGATAATCTATCCAAAGTCTGTCAAATCTCAGGTTCGGGTGCAACTCTTCCAAGTGCATATCGGAAAAAGTCATGACTGGATGAGGTATATCCTGCTTGTAGTAGTTATCCACCTCCTGTTGTTCCAAATTCTCAGCAGGAGCATTGCGGGCTTGGGATGAAGATTCACCCCTTTCATTCTGCAAAACACATCAAACACAATTTTTGTGCATCCAAATATGCATTAGTGTCAGCAAAATCATCAATCAAAATAATTACAATGACATTATCAATTTATATCAAACTTAAGCTCATTTTCACATTTTTATCAAATCTACACTTTTTCAAATAAGCATATACGAAAATGTTCGCCAAGTTCATAAACATTCAACTCAAATAACATGTCAAAATAATCATTACTAGCAATTAAACAAGTCTCAAATGGCATTATCTTTCAAAAATCAAGTTCATGAATGTTAGACTTGAAAAAGTTCACTTTAATTCTCAAAATCATGTTTAGGCTCAAAGTTTGGATCATTTAACTACCTAAACATGTTACACTACTTAATTTAGCAACAATTCATGACAAAAATCGGCCATAACCTGTTTATATCAAAAAGCCCCAAATTTGCTCAAGAACACAAACCCTAGATTACTCAAAATTTGAAGTTTAAGGCTTCTAATCATGTTAAACAGCATCAATCTAGGTTATACAAGCATAATACATAAACAATTTAAGCCTAATTACACTAAAAAGCATCAAAATCAAATTGGGGACAAAATTGCTCAAGAACATCAAATTTCGAATTAAATGGTGTTTAGGTGTAGAAATTTACCGTTTTTCTTGAGTAATTCTTAGATAGCATCCTTCTCAACATGATTTTAGCAAAAGATTTGGTGATTAACGGTTAAAAATTGTGATTTTGGGGTGTATTTTTCGGGTTTTTCGGGTGCAGTTTTTCGCAGTTATTTTTGAGTTGGGGGTTGGACTGATCAGTTTGCAGCTCTTTATTTTTTTCTGATTTCCGACCCCTCCGCGAGTCGCGGCGAAATGTACTTCAAACTCCGCGAGTCGCGGAGTTTGTTTGTTTTTTTTTTTTTTTTTTTTTTATAATCATTAACTTTTGAAAACAATTAAGAAATTAATTTTAAAATTTTGTTTCCCTTATTATTTAGGACGAGGTCGTTTCAGATCGATGTCCTAGTCCGTCTCTCGACAAAATTTTAAAATTTGTGTTTTTGTAGCGATTGTTTTAAAAGCTAAGATTTTTGGGTTTTTTTTTAATGTTTTTGGCATACTTTAAATCAAAAAGATTAAAAATAATGATAATAAAAGTTCTCGTCCCTCCCTTGGGTAAAGCAATTTCGGTTCAAAGACCTAGTCTTCAACTTACGACGAATTTTAAAAATCATATTCTTAACTTAATGAGATAAAGTAAATTTTTGTTTTTAAATTCACACAACTTAAATATGAAATTCAAAATTAATATTAAAAATTCACACCAAACTTAAAATTTGAAATGCATAAAATTAAAAATTTATATTTTAAAAATTAAAAATTCACACCAAACTTAATTTAAAAATTTATAAATTCATATCAAACTTATATTAATTTTTCAAATATTTATAATTTTAAATATATTGTTTTTACAAAGTTTACAATATTAATTTAAGATTTAAATATTAATTTTAAAAATATGGTAAAAATAAAATTAAAAATCTTTTTGTCTTTTTATCCCACTTTAATCAATCAAATATTATCAAAAATATGTGCCCCTCTTTTCGGTAAAGTAATTTCGGTTCCAAGACCTAATTTAACTCATGACGAATTTTTGAAATATTTTGGGTTGATTGATTAAAGATATTTATACCTTAAGAATAAACGTTAAATTTCGCAGTGATGTAATAAATTTTTGAATGATATCAATAATTTCGGTCGCCAAACCTAATTTTATTCAATACCAATTTAATACTTTTTAGCGAACAAATTAGCGTTTATTATCAAAAGGTTAAAAATAAAAATAAAAATAAAAACTGTACAGACATACCTGTGAAATAGATTTCTTAGTTATATGATCTATCCCATTCATAAGATAGTCGGTTTAATTGATTTTCCATGGCTACATAGGCGTAACCTCGAGTATTCAGTGTCTTTTCTTCTAAACATATGAATGGTCCGTCTCTGCATAAAGTAACAAATTCGGTATTTGAATAGGTTTGATTATTTGAACATTTACCTCCATGTGACCATTTTCCGCATTTGTGACATCGTTCTAGGTTTCGTGCTCTTCTTTTCGCTGCGGATTTTGATTTTCCTTTACCAAATTGTAACTTATTATCTTCGCATCTGGATTCTTTTCTAACTCCGTCCATTCTTTCTCTGATTACTGATACTATTTCACTCGGGAGTATGTCATTATTACGTTTAGTGATCAAAGCGTGTAGCATTAGACCATGGTTTAGTTCACAGGCAGTCTTCATTTTGTAAAAACCTAAAAAAAATAAAAATTCAGAATGGGGGGAGAAGACTAGTTCTTTAGGGTCTGCTAGGGAAAGACCATTCGGGTTCCATTTTCGAGAACTATACGAAAACAGACAATCTAACTCTAACAGAAATACATATTATCCTTTAAAGACTTGATTCTCCCCACACTTAGTTA